>NW_028261390.1:35998262-36135762 GCF_051295495.1 Thamnophis sirtalis | reverse complement strand
ATCTGTATAACAACATAATTCTGCGTAATCAGTATGTGTTGGTTCTAACAATAACTTCATACATTTAGTACCGTATTTTCACGACTATAAGCCACACTGAAAATCCTAAAATTTGATCCAAAATCGGCAGTGCGGCTTATAACCCGGTGCGCTTTATATGTGGAAAAAGATCTCCCAGCTGCTTTGCTCCTTGCGACTGCAATAGATGTCCAGAAGCGGCTTTTGGGGCTAATGGGGATTGGATTTCCAGCTCGATAGCCCCTGCCGCTTCTGGACGTCTATTGCAGTTGTGAGGAGCCGAGGAGAGTGTGGAGAAGAGCGCGCGATGGTTCTTGGCGCTCTGGAAAGCGGGAGAGGCGCGCGGTTTGGTTTCTCCTCCCTGGATGTCGCAGTAGCAGCCCCAAACTCACCGATCTCAGTGTTTTTCGCATCGGGGTGTGCTGCAAGAGCATGCCCCGATGCGAAAAACACAGAGATCGGTGTGCTTGGGGCTGCTGCTGCGACGTCCAGGGAGGAGAAACCAAGCCGTGCGCCTCTCCCAGCTGCTTTCGGGGCTTCCTGGAGCGCCAAGAACCTTCGCGCCGCTCCTCGCGACTGCAACAGATGTCCAGAAGCGTCGGGAAACGTGCGGCTTATAACCCGGTGCGCTTTATATGTGGAAAAAGTTTGAAAAATTATCGTTAATTGATACTGCGGCTTATAATCCGGTGCGGCTTTTGGTCGTGAAAATACGGTATGTTTTAAGTATTTCAATAACTTCTTAATGCATGTCCAATGAAACTGTGTTGCCTTACCTACATGTCGAGACAAGAGATTAACACTAACTGCAATGTTGGGTCTGGTCCAACTACTAATATACAACAGTGACCCAATGACTGAATGATAAAGTGTTTGATCCTTGAATTCAGGACTTGATTCATGTGTCAAGTTGTAAAAATCTGTTTGCATGGGTGTCTTTGTTGTATTAGCATCCTTCATATTGCATTGATGCAAAATGTGTTCAATTTTATCCTCTTGTGAAAGACTAAACCCCTTCTGTGTTTGTCAATCTGAACACCTAGGTAAATGCTAATATGACCTAAAGATTTCAATGTGAAGTATCTCTGCAAAGCTTTAGCAAAAATCTCACTCATTTTCTTATTTGGACCAATATAAACAATATCATCAACATAAACAAGAATTATCTCATATGTATTGTTAGATCTTTTTGTGAATACGCACTCATCAGTTTCGGACTTAATAAAACCCATTGAATTTAGTTTGTCAGTAAGACATAAGTACCACATTAAACCGGATTGTTTAAGATCATAAAGGCTTTTGTTTAGGAACCAGGTATCCCCTTCTTGCTGTTGGAATCCTGGAGGACCTCACACGTAGATTTCTTTATCTAGGTCAGCATGTAGGTAAGCTGTGTCAACATCGAACTGGAAAACTTCTAAACCAAGGATAGTTGCAGTGGCTAAAGCAATTTTTACACTCTCAGTTCTGACTGTCGGTGAGTAGGTGTTTGTGTAGTCCTCAGGATAATGTTGAGTGAAACCCTGAGCTACAAGTCTGGCTTGTGCAATGACTCACCATTTGGCTTCTTTTTGATTCTGTAGATCCATCGAGTGCCAATGACCTTTTTGTTTGCTGGAGGTTTTGCAGGTGTAAATACCTTAAGTTTCTTTAGACTGTCCATTTCATTTTGCATTGCCTCATACCACTTCTCTTGCTCTGAATCAGGAAGATGCTTGATTTGTGTGAACGTATCAGGAGGAAATGTAACATTGCAAATCAAAGGCAAGGGTGTTTTTGACAATTGCCACGAATATCGCTGTGGAGGAATTCCCTTTGTGACCTTCTTGGAATGTCTCGGAATAACAGTCCATTCTTCTTCTGCTTCGTCCTTGTCCTCATATACATCATTAGCATCAGCATCTGCGGCTCGTGAAGACGGAGCATCAGGTTGAGAAGAACTAGTGGATGGAATATCTGCCTGTGAATCTTGTTCATTAGGCTGTGTGGCATCTACAACATCACCTCTAGGAAAATGAACTCCAGGATCATTGGAATGAATCCTGGACCAGTCAACATCTTCCTCAAAATTAGCATATTGGGAAATCACAATTACATGTTTAGTCAATAAATTTGCTCCATTTTGAAATATCATCAATACCCATAAATTTCAGTCTCTTTGCTACTGGACCTCCTTTTCTTCTTTGAGCTAAGAGAATGTTCACCATAGCGTATGAAGCAAAAATCTGGAGGTTCTTGAGATCGGGCTTGTAGCCATACATCATGAAGAAAGGAGTCTGATTTATTACACTGCTCCAAATATGGTTGACAATGTAATTTGCATATTTGATAGCTTCACCCCAGTATGGGTTACTGAGGTTGGCGTCTTCTAGGAGACAACGCATCATGGTTTGTAGGACCCCTTGTCTTTGTTATGTGACTCCGTTATGAGCCGGTGTGTACGGGGCCGATGTCTGATGAAGAATTCCATTCTTACGCATCCAGTCCTGGAAACGCTGAGACATGAATTTGGCACCACGGTCACTCTGTATTCTGGCAATGTGAACTTGGTGTTGGGTAGAGACAAGAACTGCAAAGTCTTTAAAGATCTGAAAGGTCTCAGATTTCTTTTCCATAGGATATACATATCCATATCTAGAGTAATTATCAACAATTGTTAGAAAATATTTTTTACCACCAAGTGTTGGCGGAAAAGGACCTACTATGTCAGTGTGTACCAAATCAAAAATGCATGTTGACAGGTGTGTAGCATGTGTGGGAATGGCTGCTGCTTTGGATTTGGCCTTCTTGCAGACAGCACAATCCAAAAATATCTTACACCCCTTCAGATCCAAACATTTTGCGAACTCTGGCATTTTGTTAAGAACACGGAAACTGGTATGCCCCAATCTTCTATGCCACTTGTGGATACACCTGGAATGCAAAGGTTTACCAGTTAGTAAATTTTCAACATTAACAGTTCTGTGAGGAACCTCAGGTTTGCTCTGAGCAACCTGTTTTCTTATTTTCTTTTTGTTGGCTTTAGGTGCCTTTGGAGTAGCTACAGGATCTCTCACTGGAACATCTCTCTCTGGGCCTGTGCTCTCCTCTTTTGGAGTTTGTATACTTGCCTGTGTTTGTGGTTTAGACTTTGGTTTTATGTAATAAACACCACCAATTAGCATAGTTTCAGCAACAATATCTCCATTTTTAACTATGTAACTTGCTTTTTCGAGGTGGTGAACCTGGAACTTTAACACTCTGAACTAAGCACTCTAAGACTCTGACTAAGCAAATTACTACTTGTGTAAGTATGTAATAAACATCAGGGATGAATGCATCGAGCTTCTCAACATAAACAGTTCCTTTTCCCATAACCTTACAAGGATGATTGGAGAAAGAATAAAGTTCACGCAGTTCAGGTTCAGACTCGTGCATCTCTGTGAACAATTCCTTTCTGTAGGTAACATGCAACGCTGCGCCACTGTCTAAAGTCCACAAAAGCTGTTTGTCATACTCTGGATGTGGTTGTGGTTCATTGGTTAAGGCCAATGTGGTGAGTGGAGCTTGTAGATCACTCCTTAGACCACGATGATCTTGTCTTCTGCCTCTACCTCTGCCTCCGGGATCCGTTCCTCTGGGCTAGTATGTGGCGGGAGCTGGAACTCGTTGGAGATAATCCCGGGTGGCATGTCCCATACGGTTACAGATGTAGCATCTTGGCATCCTTGGAATGTAGGCTCTTCCTTGGAAAGTACTCCTCGCTGGAGGTCTTGATGCGGGTGGTCTTTGCCAATGTGGCGTGGCTAACATGAGTGCTTCTTCTTCAATTAAAAATCTGCAAACATTGTCCACTGTGCATTGAGCAATAGGCACTTGGTTAATCTTTGCAATGGCATCTTTCCATTCATAATTCAATGAGTTAATGATAATGCTGACCATTTGCATATCATCAATTCAATGGCCTCTTTCTCTCAATTCTTTTCTCATTCCTTTCAGTTTGGTTAAATGTCCTCCAATTTGTTCACCAGGTCTCAATCTCGAACCATGGAACTCAGACATGAGCAAACTTGAAGATTCAATTGAGAGGGGCCTGTAGCAATTTTCCAATTGGACCCAAATTTGTTGGGCTGTTGCATCAGGGGGGAAAATAACTTGCAATTCAGTATCCATGGACATCAATAATGTTGTGCAAGCCTTAGTCTCTAAATCTCTTATTGCAGGAGTCCATGGCTGGGCAGGAGGATTAAACACCATACAATGGGTACCTTCTCTGTGAAGTAAAAGTGCAACCTCACTGACCCAGGCCTTATAATTCTGTCCTGACATTTTTAATTTTGACTCACCAGTCAATGGAGCAACAGAAGATGCCTGTTGAGGGATGTGCATTTGGAATTCTGACTGTGTAGGTAAAAATACTTGTTGTTGAACCTGTGGTTGCTGTATTACAGCTGCGGCCGGTGCTTGAGTTGCAACATTAACATGGCCTGCTGAAGACGCAGCCATTTGCCTTTGCTGCATTAAGTATTGTTGTGCTCCATCTAAGAAGACACCAGCACCACCAGGGGGTACTGAAGATTGGGCCTGTGGAGACACTTGTTACATTGCAGCTTGAATAGCTGAGTGAGTTAAGGACATGCTTGATAACGTTTGATGCAATATCTCTAACTGTTCTTGGAATTTACAATGCATGTCAGCTTTCTGTACTAAATTACTTTTGCCAGTAGATGGCACTGCAATTTCAGTTTTAGGCTTCTCAGTTAAACTTTCTGCCTGCATGGCATGTATAAATGACTGTACAGAGCTCTCTGTTCTGATTTGCCTGACACAATATCCACCAGGGGGAGTGTTGTAAGCTGTGGAGAAGAAGCCAAAATGGTGTTTTCAGAGGTTTGAACAACAGGAGAGTCAATCTTATATAACTCGAGTATAGATAGGGCCATTTTTGCCTGGGACAGCTCACGTTCAAACATTTCTATTTGATCACGATAGCCTTTTATAGCTTGCTCAGAGCTCCGAGGAGAATGATTAATCTCTCTCTGTGTGTAGGAGTGAAAAAGCTCCTGTGAAAACTTTGGCCTTGCACCACATGTTTCAAAAGCTAAAGGTTTTTGAAAAACTGTTTGAGAGCGTGCATAATTATAAGGGGGTGTAACTGACCTCGGTCGAAGCACATTGCCCTCAAGAGCAGCCTTTTTGCAGTTTTCTCCTTCTTGGAAGCTTTGTAAAATACTTTTTACTTCTTCATCAGAGACATTTAAAGTTGTTGCAGAATGCTTTCTTGTTTTTTTCTTTTTTGGCATTCTTAGAAGTGATTTAAATTAGCGTTCCGCAGTCGCTAAAGTAATCATTTATCTAAATGCTTATCATTAAATAAGCAAGCAAGGAAAAAACCATAAATCTCCTAAATCATCCTCTGCTACCATGTCAAGGGTGGAAATTCAGCCCTGTGCTTAGTGAAGGATGAAACATGGTTTTACCTTGAAGTATACTTTACAATTAAGAAAAATAAACCCGAAGTATATTCTAAGAAAACACATTTTATTGTAAAATAAATAACAAACAAACTTACTAGCTAATAACTACATTTTGGCAAAGTTCCTAGCCTATCTTCTCAGCAGGCAAACAAAGAAAGTGAAAGAGAAAGAAGAAGGAACGGACATGCTCAGTGAGTTTTACAGATAAGAGTCAGTCTACTGTATATCTCAGAGAATAAGCACAGCTGGCAAAACAAAAACATTGTGACACTGCTAAACCTGATGGTACAGATAGAGACAATTGGAAAAGATGGTTCCTAAAACATTTTGACTTTACAGTTTACAATTTATTAGGATGGTCTGTTAGGAGCCAGTGAAGCTTGAATAGCAAAGTTGTTACCTTGGTGTACCAAAGAATGTCATAATTGTTTGTTTTCACTTTTTTTAACCAACTGCAGCATTTGGATGTTCTTCAATGGTAACCTATTGTTTCTATTACCTAACCAATTCTCCACACTTATTGCATCAATAGAGGACTGTCCAATGGCCCTATTTAAGGTTACCCAGTCCCTCTTTGGGAAGGAGAACTCAATTTAGCATTTACAGGGTCATTTGAAAGAATTTGTCCACCACCTAATGGATAAGTATAGCCAGCCGAACAAACAGGTTTAAAGATAGTTCCTATCTTTGGGCTGTGAGACTTTTAAATATAACCACAATCACTCCATGCACATGCTAGTTTTTTTTCTTCCTTTTTTCATTTCTGTTATAATTTTGCACTAGTGAGGTTAAAACCAATTTCATTGTATTAAGTACAGTGACAATAAAAAATATACTTATACTTATAAGGTCATTTGAATTCATTCTCAGTTGGATTCCAAGTATAGTTCCACTGGAAAGGCCCTACTTACCTAGTTATCTGGAAGCAGTTTAACCTTATTGGACCTGATGAAGTAAACAGGATACTCAGAGCTATTAGTGCAACTACTTGTTTATTAGATCCTTGCCCCTCCTTGGTGAAAGTCTTCAGAAGGGTAATTTGCAGCTGCATCCATGATTTCAGGAGACTAGTATCTCACCTCCCCTTTTCAGAGAAAGGTGAAAAAGTTGTGCTACAGCTTCATCACTTTTAAAGTCTTTATTGCATGAGTTCGAGTATACCTGAGGAATCACCTTACTCAAATGGAAAGGACCTAGTTTTGATCCCACCAGCCAAAGAATTTTGGTAGACAGTGTCCAGGAGAAGAGTCTTTTCTACTGTGGCCCTGTCTTTGGAATATTATTGTACAAAGATAAGCTCTGCCCCACAATGTTGGCCTGCCAGAATAGCTAAAAACCTAACTCTGCTTCTTGAGCTGGGGCTCTAATAGGAGCCTGCTACATTGTGGGTGGCTGATGGATTGAGAACATTCTTATTCCCAGGTTGACCATCATATTGGTTTTTTTTAATAAGATGCAATTGTTGCACAACCCAAAGTTGTGCAAAAGCTCTACGCATGGTCATCTTTTAGCAAGAGCTGCAAATCCAGGAAGTTTTTCCCACATTATGCACTGGGAGCTCTCTGTTTATGGGTAACAAATAATGTATCTCACATTTAAAATGAAATTGTTTATATTTTAAGTTGACATTGCTATAAATGGAAAAATATTGGAAACAAAACAAAGTTATTCATAGCTCTTAAAATATTAAAATACCTAAAATAAATGGTAAGATACACATTTTCTGGACATTGTAAGGAAATTAAAATGTATAATATTCATCCATCTTATGATATAATTGTATTTGAAATAAATATTTGAAGTATATTTTGAAAATACCATATACAATTCTGGTCACAACCTTAAAACATTGTAAAAAAATGCTACTGTACCTTTACAGAGTTCAGTAGTGATGTATAAGTTTCATGGGATTCATATTGTATTGACTCTTTTCTTCAAAGGGCAATATTTTCAAACCAAAATTATTCTAATACCCCATTCCATTCCAGTTCTAAGACTGTTAGCTAAATTCATAAATTTTGGGGATCTGAAATTTTGGATAAGATTCATTTCACCTAATTAACAAAAAGGAGCCTTGAGACCAACTGCATTCAGCATATAGGTTTATTCAGGGATACCTGAATAATTAGAAAGGACAAAATCAAACAACGTGTAATGAATAGCATAGGCTCTTACAGTAGAATTTCAGAGCACAGCTGTAGTGTTGTGATTCTTTTTCTATAGAGACTCTTTCTGCTGTGACTGGGGGGAAAGAAACCTTCTAAAATAAGAGTTTCAAAGATATAGCTACATGCTAAAACATAAACTACAATTTTATTCTGTAAAAAATTGAGTAACATGGAATAACTTAAATTGAGTAACATACTCACCTGTAAACCATAACCAGGAATTAACTTTTTGCAAATTATAAATAGCTTAATTCAGTGGTAGTGAGATTAATTTTATTTGTAATAATTAATTAAATATAGTATTTAATTTAATTCAATTTGTAATTAAATTGATGTCCTATGAGTCAGCTGTAGAAAACTCAAAAAGACTTACTTTAGAAATAGTAAATTATGTACTGCTTATTGTAAAAATGGCAGCTAACATTTTTATAAACAAAATGCAGTATTAGGACAGTGATTCTGAAACTGCTCGAGCTAATTATCCCCTTTCCTATTCACAAATAGTCATTGCCTCCATTCAAAACCCCAGCTCTGTTGCTTTGCACAAGTGTCTTGATAGTAGCAATCCCAAAGTGTATCTACAACTTATCAAGCAATTACAAGGTTCTCCATGATTCCCAGGATATGCCCAAATTACCGCCTCTGGGTAATTATTCCCCATACCCACCCATGAAGAACTACTGATCTAAGACATATCTGAGCTACTCAATTTAGCAAATGCATTTAGCCATAATCAGATTTTTTGGATTAGATAACCAACCTTGACTGATCTAGAAAACTATGCAGGGTTAGAAAGTGGATGGGAAACCACCAGCTAATAACAAAGGCAATGGCTAGATTGGAAAGTTGGGAAAACATCACAGAAGTAAGCAATGGCAATCACTTCAATATACTTTGCCAAGAAAACAATGCAAATGTTTCCATGTAGCCATCAGGAATGAAGTCTGATTTGTAGAAATCTTTACCCTTCTAAAGCTACAGTATCTTTAAAGTTAAAGAGTCAAGAGCTAAAGCTAGAGTTTACACACTTTTATCCATTTCACAGAATGGCTGCTGGATGCATCTATATTCTCAGTTTGAATATTTCAAAATTTATTGCTTTTGTAACATAAAGCTGTAAACTGGTAGAGATATGCACAATCCAGATTATGGTAAAAAGTGGGATTGCCTGTTGATCTTTTCATTTGCTATTAACAAATACTGTGTGCATGGCTGCATTGAGTATGTCAATTGCATAACAACTGAAAAGTTTTTTTAATTCAGCTCACATAGACATGTTCACGGATATATGAAAACTCTCTGCTACAATCCCTTTCTCTATACATATGGAGGTAGCTCCTGGATACTATATCTTCAGGGCAACTTGATTGTCCACTATTTTATATGGACTAAATTCACCCTAGAAAAGTATTGCCTGAATATAGCAATAGCAATAGCAGTTAGACTTATGTACTGCTTCATAGGGCTTTCAGCCCTCTCTAAGCGGTTTACAGAGTCAGCATATCGCCCCCACAGTCTGGGTCCTCATTTCACCCACCTCAGAAGGATGGAAGGCTGAGTCAACCTTGAGCCGGTGAGACTAGAACC
The DNA here is from genome assembly GCF_051295495.1 of Thamnophis sirtalis. Taxonomy (NCBI): domain Eukaryota; kingdom Metazoa; phylum Chordata; class Lepidosauria; order Squamata; family Natricidae; genus Thamnophis; species Thamnophis sirtalis. The sequence goes on along the minus strand of NW_028261390.1, from coordinate 36,126,533 downwards.
GCTGAACTGCAGATAACAGTCAGCTGAAGTGGCCTGCAGTACTGCACCCTAACCACTGCGCCACCTTGGCTTATGCCATTATGCTGCTCTCACATGTAAAATTATGACTAGAGAAAAATCTGTGATAAGAATTTTTTAAAAATAATTTTAATTTCTTTTTAAAATAATATCAAAAAAAGAAAACCCATATGTGATAAGAAATAAAATATGATCAATGTACTCTAATTCTAGTCAATTTTACATGTGTTCATTGATCATATTTCAATTTCTCTTTTATTACATCAAAATACTTTTTAAAAAAAAGATATACTATTTACATGGCATCATGACATGAGAAACAATATTTCTAAGTTTTTTTTTCTTAAAGTGAAAAAGCTCATGTCCACTACCCTCATCTTTAAATTATATTTAGCATCAGATCATCATCATCATTTAACAACCCCATAATCCCTTGTGGGGTATAATCTGTGCATCTGAACTGAGCTAGCAGAGTTTTTTAATGGCTGGATGCCATTCCAATGTGGAGTTTTGTTCAGCAGATATATTCTCAGTGTGCCCAGAGAGAAAAATATCTGCCTCTACCTAGAATCGAACTCACACCCTCTTGGTTGTGAGATGAGAGCTCCACCTCTAGGCCACCACACCACTCTATATTTAGCATCAGATTATTCTTGCAAATACTTTAACATCCTGCATTCCAAATTTTAGCAAGCAGCCATTAATTTGCACCTAATTTTAATCTCTATTGTTTCTACTGTACTGGTATGGTAAAGAAATGGAATCAATAAGGGTTAATTCATATATTTTCTGGAAATATTATCAATAGTCCTCTTGCATAGTTTAACCATTGATGGGCTCAAGTCCACTTCATTCTTTTCCTCCCCTTGAAATGTCTGAATAGTATATACAGTTCCTTATGAGGGCATTCATCATTCATCTAGCCATAGATCATTGTGAAGCATTAAGAAGTAATAGAGACATCTCATAGAATTCCCAATAGTTAGGAATGAAAACAGTGAAGCACTGCTGTCGAAATACAAGCCGAATTGCCTTAGCAGTCGTTGCTCAGTCTTTTTAGTAAAACAATACCTCAAGGTGACTTATTTGTTCTGGCTGCACAACAATGTAGTCTTATTGCCTCATTAAATTATTTTAGGTTTGTCAAAATCCATATAAAATAGCATTACCTACTATAGGTATTATCTCCTTGTTGGAGAGAAATGAAGGGTAGCATTACTGTGATTGATTTTCAGTACTAGGTAATTCAAAAGGATGGATCATGAATACATTTGTTACAGTGAAAGAACAAGCCTATACAGAGCACAGACCCTGTTTAAGAATAGTATAATACAACATGTGGTATAGTACATAACATTGTGGTTGATTTAAGAAGTGTACTTCCATTTTGTTTCCTGTATTTTTTATTGTTATTATTTATTGTTTGAATTGCAACAGCAGCAGGAGTTCAGCCTGACACTAGAACTACAATACACAGGAAGGAACGTGAGTACTTGCTTTGAATATGTTAACTTTTGAAAAGGAAGGATAGATGTAGAATAAATCAATAGGAAGAAAATTCCCAGTCAATTGAAATAAACTAATCTCATAAATTTCCAGTCCTTGCACATGGAAGCTCATTCGTGCACTCAGAAGTGTAGTATGACTCTATAAAGAAGCATTTAGAAATTAATATATTTTTTATATTGCACAAACAATTTGGAAGCAAGTGTTGTTGTTTTTAATGTGATAGGCATCTGAATGAAATCTCAGGCCTGTTTTAGCGCTACTTATATCCATCTAGCTGACTGTGACTGATTTCAATAAGCTAAAGAATATCAGACCTGTCTAGTATTTGAATGGTAGATCACCAGGGGGTAGACTTGATAAGGAAATAAAACCCATAAAGAAATCCCCAGAAGAAGCCCATAAATGACAATCTAGTTCCACTCTATTAATCACAAAAAATACATTTTCATGAAGTTCAGCTCAAGTCAAAACAGGTTTTATTTTTTATTTCCAGTTAGGTACAGATAAAGTAAGAGTTTACCATTAGCAAATTCATAGTATAGTAGATCCATTTCACGATTACCAATTCAGTCATATTTAAGGTGACCAGATTTTCAGATTGGTAAAGAGGGACACCTTTGACTGGGGGGGAGGAGCGGCTTGATTAAAAATTTTATAAGGAGCAACAAAATTTTTCATACAACGCAAAAATAGTACTGTAATATATTTTTTATTTCAACATAACTACAATTTACAATTATAAATTGTAACTGTTGCCAAACATCAAAATTTTGATCACATGACCATGAGGATGCTGCAACGGTCGCTAAGTGTGAAAATGGTCACTAAGTGTGAAAGATGGTCATCAGTCACTTTTTTCAATGCCATTGTAACTTTAGTCACTAAGCCCATTATACCACCTTTCTTGCCACAGTTCTTAAGTGAATAACTGCAGCTGATAAGTTAGTAACATAAGTGAATCTTGTTTCCTCATTGGACTTTGTCAAAAGGTGATTATATGACCCCAGGACACTGAAACCATCATAAATACGAATCTGTTTCCAAACATCAAAATTTTGATCGGGTGACCATGAGGATGCTGCAACGGTCGCTAAGTGTGAAAATGGTTGCTAAGTGTGAAAAATGGTCATCAGTCACCTTTTTCAATGCCATTGTAACTTTGGTCACTATACTACCTTTCTTGCCACTGTTCTTAAGTGAATAACTGAGCTGGTATTTTGTATTTTGGATAGAATTTTTTTTAAATAGTCTAAGACAATTTAAAAAAAGAATCCACATAGAATGAATTGAAGTACAACATTTCAAAGTATTGTGCATAGAATTTTTAAAAATGGACTTCCGGTCTGGCGTCACGCCGGAACGAGCTGCTGACAGATCCTCTGTTCGGTTCGCCCGGTCTTTGCACGAGCGTGGCCGTAATAGGCAAGGTCCCTTCGAGGTGCGAAGACCTGTGGAGAGGGGAAGCATCTGTGCAGTGGAGGGTGAAAGGCAATCTCCCCCCACGAAGCAAGAGGCTCCCTCAGAGTTCGTGCAAAAGAGGTCGGCTGATTAATGGCCGACCAGAAGACGTGACTGCCAGCCACTAATAAGGAAGGGAGAGACAGCAGCAGGGAACATAGCGGATCGAATGACGGTAATCACAAGATCTGATTTAAAAGCCTAAATCTAAAAGATAAACAACTTAACTGCAATAAGTACAGATACGTGTGTGGGCGCATTTATCTGAAGCGGCTAGTAAAGACAAACAGGAAATTTTTGAGAGAGCTGATTGACGGAGTGGATAGAGGAAGACTGAGGCTTTGGACTATTTAAATTTGAGGACTAACGGAGGACGAGACGGAGGAGAGAAAGACAGTCAGCTGGATTTGCCTGCCTGGGAAAAAGGGAAAAAGCTTAATCACAAGGGTTTGAACCAACTTTAAATCACTAAGTACGCGGTGTCATATTACAGCCAGAGACAGCAGAAGGATAACATTACACTGACAACAGGAAGAGATTGATGGGTGAGTTCTAAATACTTCCTGGCCTCTCCTGCACCCTGTCGTATCACGCTGAAACATTTCTCTTCCTGACTAGTAGACATCTCCCAGATACTATAGAATTAACTGAGCCTATATTTCACAGCCCTGCTCCAGCTTAATTACCTTGCATGTACCCCGGGCTCTGTATAATTACTCAAACAGCATTCAGAAGGTACTAGACTTACACCTTAAAGGGGAAGAGCTGAATCAAAGCAAATGGCAACAAAAACAGTAACTTTAATTAAAGGGAGTAAAAAGCAAACTCCCCTATCTACCCCGGTGAGGGAAAAGTCCCCTGAGGGCAGGCAAACGGGAGATAAGGCAGCCCCAACCCTACAAGACCAGGTGGTAACAATGGACTCCCTACAAGAGGCAATATTGAAGATGGGTGAAAGTGTCACCAAAGGCCTGGAGGGAGTAAAGAATGAAATGCATGAAGTAAGAAACAATATGGGAAAGATTGAGGAACGTATAGGAGTAATACAAACAGCACTGCTGAAAAATGAGCAGGAAATTCAAAATGTTAAGGGGAGAACAGAAATAGCGGAAAAAAGGATAGACAAAGTAGAGGACAATCTGGAATCTATAAACTCAAGCCTGGAGGAGGCCATCCTCCAGCTAGAATTAGAGCGATCAGCATATTATTTAAGACTACAAAACGTGGAGGAAGCAAAAGATGAAAACCTCCGGGAGCTGATTGGAGAAATCCTGGGATTAGTCCTCGACAGGCCGAAAAAAGAGGTTATTAACGAACTGGACGAAGCCTATAGAGTCAATACAGGCTTCGCGAGACACCACCGGCTTCCGAGGGAGATCCATGTGAGGGTGTTGAGAAGGCAGCTGAGAGAGGACATTCTAAGTACAATAAGAGGAGACTCTCTAACATACAAGGGTAAAGAAATTCTCATCTTAAAACAGACTCCACGGAGAGTCAGAGAGAAGAGAAGGAAATACAACTTCCTCTCCACACGTTTAAACAGAGACAGAATCCAGTTCAGATGGCTCCTTCCAGAAGGAATGTTGATAACATGGAGGGAAAAGAAATACCGGATAGATACCTTGGCGAAAGCTCAAGAATTCCAGGAACTTTTACTAGCAGACGATGAGAGGTTTAATAAAGAAGGACTTTTAAGACAGGAGGACACTATAATTGAAACTCAACCAGAGGGGCGGGGGGCGGGAGAGGCCAGAGACCGAGAGAGATATGGCAGAGAAGATTCGAGAGCAAGGTCACCCATCGAGACACGATCTAAAGGCGCCCTCAAAGCGAATAACGTGTAATGGAATTGAAGAATGGGAAACGAATGTACTATCAGCAAATGTAAATGGTCTTAACATAACTTCCAAAAGAAAACGTGTACTGTTGGATCTAGTGAAACAAAAGTTAGATGTAATCTGTCTTCAGGAAACCCACATTAAAGAAAAGTACAATAACCTGTTGGTCTGTCCAAAACTAGGTAAAACATTCTGCTCGTCAGCACAAACCAGAAAAAGAGGAATTGTGATGTATATAAAAGAATGGTTGAACCCCAAATTAATACATGCAGACAAAGACGGTAGGGTATTAATGGTGGAGATAATTAATGGTGGGAAAATTTTTTTACTAGTTGGAATTTATGCCCCAAATCAAAAACAAGAGAGATTTTATGTTAATCTATATAAGAGGATAAATGAAATAGAGTGGCAAAATATATGTATTCTAGGGGATTTCAACGCTATAGCAGACGGTAAGATGGACTATAAGGGTACACACAAGAAAAGTACAAGAAGGAAACTACCGTCTGCCTATGTAAATATGGTGAAGGAATTAGATCTTTATGATGTCTGGCGAACAATGAATGACAAGATGCAACAGTACACGTTTTACTCCCATCCACATAATTCATGGTCCCGTATCGACATGGTTTGGTCAAACTCGGAATTACTCATGGATACTGTAAATATTGAAATAACAACCAACAAGTGGGCGGACCATCACCCAGTCTTATGGCAATGGAAAGGGAAGGCAAGGATAAAAGCTAGGTGGACATTAAACCAGAACATACTACAAGAGAAACAATTTGTACAACAAATAGAAAAGGAATTGGGCTACTTCTTTAAAGAAAACTGTAAAGAACAGACCTCAATACAAAATGTTTCGGACACGATGAAGGCAGTTGTGAGGGGAACATCTATAGCCTATATAATAAGAAGAAACAAAGTGCACAGGGGAAAACTTAATACACTGAACAAAGAATTAAGAGAGACGGAACTGCTGACCCAGAAAGAGCCAGAAAACAGTAGACACAGGGAAAAAGGAGAGTTAATTAAACACCAAATAAATTTGATCTCTCAAGAGGAAATAGCACAAAACATTAAGAGAATGAAGCAGAATTATTTTGAACATGCAAATAAAACTGGGAGATGGTTGGCCCACAAAATAAGAAAGGAGAAGGTCAAAAGAATTATTAAACAATTGTGTGACGAGGAGGGGAATTTGAAACAAGAAATAGGAGAAAAGAAAAAGATCGTACAGAACTATTATAGGAAACTATATAAACAAGACGAAATTAGTGAACAAGACATTAGAAAATACCTTATAAAGCAGAAACTTCCAGTCTTGTCGGAGGAGATGAGAGAGATGCTCGATAAAGAAATTACACAAGAAGAACTGAAAAAGGCCATTCAAAAACAAAAAAACAATAAAACACCTGGGCCGGATGGGCTTCCGTCGGAAATATATAAAAAACTTCAAAATACCATGGAAGACAAATTATTAAAACCATGTAATGAGGCACTACAAAATGGTAGGGTCCCAAAATCATGGGGGGAAGCTTACATCACCCTAATACCAAAGGAAGAGGCGGACAGTAGCAAGGTCCAAAATTATAGACCCATATCCCTGTTAAACGCAGATTACAAAATTTTTGTTTCAATATTGGCGGAAAGACTAAAAATAATATTAAATCAAAGTATCCATTCGGATCAAAACGGCTTTCTCCCAAAAAGACAGAAACAATACAAGAATAATAATTGATACCCTGGAATTCTATGAAACAAGATCCGAGAAACAACTCGCATTAATTTTTGTCGACGCCCAGAAAGCCTTTGATAACCTAGATTGGAACTTTCTAATCACTCAACTAAAAATGATGAAATTTGGCGACAAATTCATTAAGATTATAGAATCTATATATTCACGGCAATCTGCAAATATTATAGTCAACGGGGAACTAACGGAGAGGATACAAATTGGAAAGGGTGTTAGACAAGGGTGCCCGCTCTCCCCACTACTATTTATTATGTCACTAGAGGTTCTTTTAAATCGGATAAGATCAAATCAGGAAATTAGGGGCTTGACCATAAAAAAAGAACAATATAAAGTACAGGCCTTCGCGGATGACATGGTCTTTATCGTGGAAGACCCCTTACTTTCAGGACTGAATTTGATGAAGGACATTGAGAACTTTGGGTGTGTGGCTGGTTTAAAAATAAACAAGGAAAAAACAAAAATGATTATAAAATTTTTTCCCAAAAACCAGATTGGAGAACTAGAGAAAACAATGGAATTAAAGGTAACTAAAAAAATTAAGTATTTAGGGATCTGGCTGTCTGCGAAATGCTCTTCCATAAAAGAAGACAACTATGATAAGTTGTTACAGAATACTCAAAAGAACTTAAAAACCTGGTCAAAATTACAATTATCACTGATGGGAAGAATCACAGTAATTAAAATGAATGTTTTGCCAAAAATCCTCTACCTATTTCAAATGGCACTGGTCAAGTTAGGGGAAAAATTTTATAATGATTTGGACAAAATGATTCGAAACTTTATATGGAATGGTAAAAAGCCCAGAATAAAATATATGCATCTGCAGGATAAAAGAACTCAAGGGGGAATGGGCTTACCGGAATGGAAAACATATCATCAAGCAGCAACAACTATGTGGATAAAAGAATGGGTAATGTTAGCTAATAAAAGAATCTTAACAATAGAGGGCCACGACCTGCAATACGGGTGGCACAACTACTTATGGTGCGAGGGAAATAAAATCCACAATTACTTTAGTAGACACCATTTAAGGGGGGTATTAATTAAGGACTGGCTGGAAATTAGAAGGAAATACTACACGCAACTACCTAAATGGATATCTCCGACGGAAGCCCTGATATACCCGAATTTGATAAATCTGGATAAAATTGTTACCTACCAACAGTTGCTAGACGACCAAAACAAACTAAACCCCAGGGAAAATTTGGCTGATAAGGGAATAAACATCGATTGGTGGCCATATCTTCAAATTCAGAACAAACACAAATTCGATCTAGCACAACCCGGCTTCCAGAACAAGAACCAGGAATTAGATAAAATTTTAATTGGACCAGATGAGAAACTAATTTCAAAAATATACAACTGCTTACTGATTCGAAAAACGGAAGCAGAAAGAGTAAAAGAAGTCATGGTAACCTGGGCCCAAAACATCGGCCACACAATAGACCTAGACGACTGGGAAAGAGTCTGGGAATGGAACCTAAAATTGACAAAATCGACGGCCTATAAAGAAAATATATATAAAATGTTCTACCGCTGGCATCTTCCACCGACAAGACTGGCGAAAATTTCTTCAAAAGTTTCGGCCATATGCTGGAAATGTAAAACAGTGCTGGGCACGTACTACCATATGTGGTGGACGTGTCCGGTTGCCAAAGCATATTGGAAGCAAATACTAGGATGGCTGAATGGAATCTTGTCAATTAAATTATGTCTTAAGCCGGAAACTTTCTTATTAGGGATAATAGATCAAAAAATATGCAAATCTAACCAATACCTCCTAGTCCATATTCTGACAGCGTCAAGGATTGTTTACGCACAGTGCTGGAAGAGTGAAAATGCCCCCACCAACACTATGGTGATGAATAAAATTTTAGAACTAGCAGAAATGAACAGATTGACGATGCGAATTAACGACAAAGAAGATACAGACTTTTATACAGTCTGGGAGAAGCTGTACAAATGGCTTGATGAGTCAGTGAAGACTTAGACACAAAAAGAGATAGCTGACTAACCTAATACGATTAAACCAATAACTCAAATGAACAATATACAACAACTGAGAGATAAGCGAAAGGAGAAATGTATTAGGGGTAAGAACCCACTGTCGAGCAATTTTGTTAGACTACAATGTTGGGAAAACTTAAAAAGCTGATAGGAAATCCGCTATAATTACCTGCTTGGAATTAGCAATTAAACTTCATTTTAGATGAGGCGAGAGGATTTATAATCCTTGCCTCTTTAAGCAAGGAAAGGAAAAGAGAACCAGGTTGTCCTCAGCAGAGGAAAATATGTAAATGTAACAAAGGTTAGAGGGGAGGGAAGGAGGATAGTAGGGAAGTCAGGATGGAGAGGAGAAAGGAGAGGAACAGGAAAGGCAGAAGAAGGGGGGAAGGATAAAGAGGAGGAAGAGAAAGGAGAGAAGGGAAAGAAGGTGGGAAGAAAGAAGGAGAGAAGAAAGAGAAGAAACTGGGGGAGGAAGGAGGGAGGGAAGAGGAGAGGGTAGTAAAGAGGGAAAGAGGGAGGGAAAGAAAGAGAGAAGGAGAGTTGAAAGGAAGGAAGGAAGGAGGGAGGAAAGGAGGGAGATTAAGAGAAAAGGAAGGAGGAGGGAAAGAGGAAGGGAAGGAGGAAAGGTATGTGAGAAGGAGGGGGGGACCGAGGGAGGGAAAGGAGGGGGAAGGAAAGGAGGAAAGGAGAAAAGAAAGGAGGGAAGGCAGGGGAGAAGGAAGTAAGGGGGGAGGGAAGAAAAGGGTATGGAAAAGAAGAAATGAGGGAAGAGAAGAGGGAGGGAAGGAATAAGATGCCTAACCTTTGATGTTTATAATGATTTGATAGTATGGGAATATCTCGAAATGTAGTTGTATTGTTTTTTACAAGGTATGGATGTTGTATTTTCTTTTTACCAATAAAATCTTTTTTAAAAATTAAAAAAAAAGAATTTTTAAAAATGGTTTCACTTCAATTTATTTTGGATAGAATCTTGTTTTAAATAGTCTAAGACAATTTTAAAAAAGAATCCACACAGAATAAAACTATTTTTAAAAATCCTATGCACAATAAATAAAATATTATTTTAAAACATTAAAAAAATAAAAGAAAACAACCCATCTCACTTACCAGCAGGCAGGAACTCCAAGTCAATCCAGAATGATGTAGATGTTAATACAAAGAACTGAGCAAATTAAAATAGTGAAATTAGTCAGGGAAAAATTTTTCAAAGAAACTTTGCCACCATTTTTTCCACACGAGCTGACCTCCAACCTTCGTGCCCCTCCTCTCTGGAAAATCCAGGAAGGAACACTCGTGACCTCTCTAGCCAAGTATTTCCTGGAGCTCTATGGTACTGGGTCATTTTTTCTTATAAAATGAGGTAAAAGGGCAGGGGGGGGGGTCCGTTTTCTTGCTTTAATGTTTTAATTATATCTCCAATGAAAGTACTGAGACAGAGAGAGAGGTTAGGATAGAGTGTCTTTTGTCTTGCCCTGGTTAGGATTTCTTAAGCAAATCCACTGGGCTTTCAACATGAAGCCAGAAAATCGGGTCTTTTTTAAAATGCCCAGGGACACAGGACAAATTGTTAGAAATCGTGACTGTCCCGCCAAAATCGGGACGTCTGGTCACCTTAGTATTGTAAGTATGTAAAGTTAACATATAAGTGTTTCTTTGCATTGTGTGGACAAGGAACATTCCAATTAAAACCTTGTGCATAGTTTACATATAACCTACAACCATTGTAAGTGTGGAAAAATTGATAAGTCACTTTTTTCGGTGCTGTTATAATTTCAAATGACATGTGAAATAGAGGATGTCACTGGCCATGCTGCATATTAACAATGATGCCTTTTGGTAGTCATTATGTATGACATCACTGGTATGGATAATTGTGCAGTTTTATAAATTATACAAATAAGGCTATTTTACATAAATGGAAAGTTATAAATAGGAAATTTTCTTCATAGTAATATCCGTAGTGGGTCTTATCTGCTTATAGGGAAGAGGTGCAGGCTCTGGTGGACTGGGGTAATAAAAGTAACCTGTTCTAAATGTTAATAAGACAATGGAGATCATCATAGATTTTAAAAAGAGCCACACTGAAACAAAAATGAGCACTACCCCCTAGAGTTGGAAATGACTAGCACACATGTGTGAGGGGAACCTTTGCCTTTACCTTTAATTATCTCTCTCTCTCTCTATCATGTGTTTGTGTATCCTATGCATTAAATCCACTTTTTTATCTAAATAGCTTATGGTTTTGTTTAGAACTATATTATGAAATAAACTAGGTTTGATATGAAGACTTACAAAAAGGGCCTGGATTTGCACAGTATGCCTATCATTTCTGTTCCTTATTATAAATTTTAAACACAGGAAAATTCAACTATTGTTCAATAGCAAATGCATTTTTTGAGAAGAAAATATTAAATTTCAACAGCACTCAAGCTCAGATTATATAAATGTTCATCCTAACCTCTATTGAGCCTATATGTATTTGTCTGCTCTTATCTCAGGAAAGCATTGAGCATATTTTGCACCCAAGGTTGAAGGGTAGGTTACTTTGTCAGTATATGACTTTGCATTTCACCTTCAGCTTGGAATTTTTTATTGTCAAAATGACAGGTACATGCACCAAGGTTTTTCATATCTTGTAAGTGACAGCAGATATCTCATCACTTTTTTTTTATTCTGAAAGCTCTCTTTTAACTGTATTTTTCACGACCAGAACAGAACTGAGAGAAAATAAAACATCATCAGTCCCTGTGGAAACATGGTTCTTTATTCTGTAAATGCATATTTTATGGTTTTTTTCCCACTGATGTCCACTATCTAGCAAACATCATTGCTGTTCTTTAAAGAAAATGCCAGTGACCCCCCCCCCAATGATACATGAAATATGATACAATGATATTATTCAATTAGTATTGAAAATATTTCACTCTTTTAAAATTTATAATAGTAACTGTTATTTGAACCACCACTTAGGTTGGATTGATGAGTATATGCATGTGAAACAGAGAAGAAGGACTATGAAAAAGGGTTGGTGAATTAATCTATAGGATTAATTATTTCTAGCATTGCTACTTTTTTAAAAAACAAGAAGCAAAATAATACAAGAAAATATCCTGATCCTGATTATATAGGGCAAAGACAAATTTATCCCAACTTCCCTTTCATTAATTGATTCTATTTTCTAATTGTGAGCATATTTTAAGAATTCAGGAAAACACATATGGAAAAGATATGTTGTCATAAATGTACAACATTTTTGAAGCTAAGCGTGAATTTCTAAAGCATAGAAATAGAGTGAGACTTACTACATCACTTTTTTAAAATTAAGTTCATAGTTTGAGCTCTTTTTCAGACTGGCAGGTATACAATATTTATGGACTCTATGTCAAATCCAATCAGCTTAACTGAAAATAATTTCAAAACTGAAAAAGATAATGATCAGAGTATTTTTTTTAATCCCTGATACATATTGCCATTAGGGAATAAAGTATTTCTCCATTATAATAAAACCAACCTAAAGCTTCTAGTTTTTATGTAAAATCAAGCAAGACTCTTTCATGAATTAAGCTACATGTATGTGACATGAGAAAGAATTCAACATCAGTAGATGGCAGTACAGTTCTTCTGTTATAGCCATTGTTTGCAAGCTCACATAAATTCAGCTTTTACAAAAGCCACAGCTATTTCCAGATGCACAAGCAGTCCTCAAGGCCATATTGAATCCTGCAATTCACTTTTCATTGCTGGGGATGTCTCATTAGGAGATTAACTGTTTAAAATGCAGTGCTAATGTGAAAGTTTTAATTGGGAAATCCTGTGCATGTTAAATTAATCTTAAGTACTTTTATCTAGAATGCTGGCTCCTTTCCATGGTGCTTTATATTTCTAAATATACCTTCCATTCTTTTACATGTAATTGGAAGACAGTACAAACATGCTAGCTGTTTTGCAATGATGCTATTGATGAAAAACCAAAACCAAAAATCTACTGTGTAATGTTTCACTATCACTAAGTACAATCATATTTGCATTATTTCAGTTTTTCTCTAGTTACTTGGTGAGCTATGTATTTTAAAATGAAAGCCACCCAGTTTCATTTTGGAAACAAGGCAAAATCTGAAAATTTAGATGATACTTGACCTGGTTCTAGGAGCCTAAAAGGCATTAGATGGGTTGCAATAGATTTATACTGAATCCCAGGAAGATGGAGTTGATTTTGATGCAAATGGTTCTAGTTCCATGAATGTTCTATGCCGTATTTTGTTGATATGGTCCTTCACATGAAGAAACAGGTATGCAACTGGACAATCACTCCCGCTAGAGTATCAGCCAAAGACATGACCCAGAGATGCTTTAGTTAGCTTTGATTGGTCTGCCTGTTCCTTTCCTTTGATCATACCCTTTTCTCGTCCTAATAAGACTGTCATTTTATATGGGACTACTCTTGAAAATGACCGGGAAGTAGCAGCTGGCATAGACCACCGCTGCCTATCTATTGAGTAGACAAACAAGTTTGAAAGACTACTATAGTACCTACGCTATCACAATAGCAGCTTTTTTTCTTAACAAGCTTCCAGGGCAAATTGAAAGTGATTATGATCATAACCATAAACAACTTAAGTATGTGTTTGTTTGTTTGTTTGTTTGTTTATTATTTATAGGCCGCCCTTTTCCCTGAGAGGACTCAGGGCGGCTTACAATTTATAGGGAGGGGGATACAAGACAATAAAACAATAAACATGAAAACAGTGCAAGTGAAAGTAAAACATAACATTCATCATTCGGGTGGGGACAGATTACACTCTTTATCCCCAGGCCTGACGGGATAGCCAGGTCTTGAGGGCTATGCGGAAGGTCTGGAGGGTGGTGAGGGTACGAATCTCCACGGGGAGATCGTTCCAAAGGGTCGGAGCTACTACTGAAAAGGCTTTCCTCCGCGTAGTTGCCAGTTGACACTGACTGGCAGATGGAACTCGGAGGAGGCCTAATCTGTGCGATCTAATAGGTCGCAAGGAGGTAATTGGCAGGAGGCGGTCTCTCAAGTACGCAGATCCACTACCATGAAGGGCTTTATGGGTGGTAAGTAGCACCTTGAAGCACACCCGGAGATCAACAGGTAGCCAGTGCAGCTCGTGGAGGATAGGTGTTATGTGGGTGAACCGAGGTGCACCCACAATCACTCGCGCGGCCGCATTCTGGACTAGCTGAAGTCGCCGGATGCTCTTCAAGGGCAGCCCCATGTAGAGCACGTTGCAGTATTCCAGCCTAGAGGTCACAAGGGCCCGAGTGACTGTTGTGAGAGCCTCCCGGTTCAGGTAGGGTCGCAACTGGCGCACCAGGCGAACCTGGGCAAATGCCCCCCTGGTCACAGCCGTCAGATGGTGGTCAAAGGTCAGCTGTGGGTCCAGGAGGACTCCCAAGTTGCGAACCCTGTCTGAGGGGTATAAAATTTGGCCCCCCAGCCTGAGTGATGGAACATTAACCAAATTATTGGGAGGGAAACACAACAACCACTCGGTCTTCTCCGGGTTGAGTACAAGCTTGTTAGCCCTCATCCAGTCCCTAACGGCTTCAAGACCCCGGTTCATCACGTCCACCGCTTCATTGAGTTGGCACGGGGCAGACAGATACAGCTGCGTATCGTCCGCGTATTGGTGGTATCTTATCCCGTGCCTCCGAATGATCTCGCCCAGCGGTTACATGTAGATGTTGAATAGTAGGGGGGATAAGACCGAACCCTGCGGCACCCCATATGTTAGGGGCCTAGGGGTCGATCTTTGCCCCCCAACTAACACCGACTGCGACCTGTCCGAGAGGTAGGAGGAGAACCACTGTAAGACAGTGCCTCCCACCCACACCTCCCGCAGTCGTCGCAGAAGGATACCATGGTCGATGGTATCGAAAGCCGCCGAGAGATCAAGGAGAACCAGGATGGAGGCATGGCCTCCATCCCTGGCTCTCCAGAGATCATCGGTCAATGCGACCAAAGCTGTTTCTGTGCTGTAACCAGGTCTGAAGCCCGACTGGAAGGGGATAGTATTGTGTTTGTATGTGTGTGTGTATGTCTATGTGTGTGTGTATGTGTATGTGTGTGTGTGTACACATAAAAATACACATAGTACTATTATACATTTAATATTGTAAACGACTTAAGTACATGATTCCAAAATTGTATCAAATACATTCATATATGTTTTGATTAGAATCATGGCAGACAATCCAAGTTTCAAATTATAATAGAGTTTTAGATCATATGAATGTCATATGGACCAAGTTAGATAAGTTTATATTTACAGTACAATTTGATTGAATTCATGAACAGATATGGGTTTCTGTACCATCAATAGCTAGCCCAATTATAATACTAAAACTATTTTCAAACATTCAGTTATCCTCCCTGTTTCAACCACATATTTTAGTTAATAAGGGAAGAATTTTTTAAAAAGCATTTGTTAACAAACTCATGGCATATTTAATTGTTTATTATAATTTTAATTAATTTTATGTCAGTGGACATCCAACTATTAACTTTGAGCCTAATAAGAATTAAGTTAAATTTAATACTATGAAATGGTTTGATATAAAGTATGAATTTCATTATATCTAATATGCAATAAAATAGTTTATTTTTATTGTTGTGGATAAAGAACAATACAATCTTTGCACTCTGTATTTATTGATAGAAATACATAAATGCTGTTTTGAATACTTTTGAGATGATTTATTATGATTAGTATCTAAAATGCGGTTGTTAGAATTAACTTCATTGTGTCAGTTCAATCAATAGTTTAAATTATCACAATTGCATAATTAAACATGAATTAGTTTTTCAACACTTGGCTCTGTAGAAATTAGAAAAGAAATTTTATTTTGAGTCAAGACCAAAAAAAACCAGCTCCACTGAAAACATATCTTTGGAATGTTATAAGAATTTATTCTTTCAGGGAAAAATTCAACATGTTTAGATCAGGGGGATATAGGTATAATGTATTTGGACTTCAGCAAAGTCTTTGGCAAAATGCTCCATACTATTTTCTTCAACAAAATAGTAAAATATTGGTTAAATAGGGACTGTTTGGTAAATTCATGAATTTATGAATGATCACAAACCAAATTGTTCTTTAGCATCATCACTGCAGTTAAGAGAGAAGAACCTGAATTCTCTGCTCTACAGTGGCTGAACTTCTGTCTCAAAAATTGGACTCCATTATAACCATTCAGATGCTTTATCCCAAGCTCTCTTATACCTCTTACAGGCTTGCAAGATAGAACATTTGCAAATAACACAAAACTGAGAGAGGTAGCTCTTTTTTTAACCTAGAGGTAGCTAGGTAAAAAAGAGAAGATTATAAAATATACAGATAGGCTTGAGCAGTGGGCTGAAATAAATAGAATGGAATTCAAAAGAAAGAAATTAAAGTTCTGCATATAGGTAAGAAAGAAGGCACAAACTGCTTTGGCTGTGACCTGGTTGGCAATACTATCCGCGAGAACTCCTTTTAACCATATGTAATACCTAAGGAGTGGTTGATGATGAAGTTGCTAAAAAGACAAATGCTATATTTCGGTTCATTAACAGGAGAAGATAACAGGTGTTTGAGACCTGAGTTCTGCTGTGTGATGTTGCAAGCTCCTGTCATTCACTCTATCTCCTGCTCACCTAGCAGTTTGAAAGATTGCAAACATGAATACATAAATAGGTATCAGTTTGGTGGGATCATGAAAGGAGATCTCAACCAGCTATCTCCCAGCCAACAGTGATGTCACTGGCTAATCCTTTCAATCTGGAAGAACTTTGGTGCTTCTAATATGAAGGCAGTAGCAACAGAAATATAGGCTTTATATCACAGAAGATGGCTTTCATTATACAGTAGCTATCTCAGTTAAATAGTGTCATGTCCTCATCAGAGCCTGACTTTGCAGAGGAAGATGCTGGAGATGAAGCTGAGGGAGGCTGAGGGAGCAGATTCATTGGCTTCGGAGGAATGTGGGCAGGAGGCAGGCCAGCCCCCCTCAGAAATGTGACAGCTTGCTAGCAGGAAGGAATGGGTGCAGGATGACTGAAAGAGGGCAAGCAGTGGAAATTAAGAGTGTCAGAGCTCAAGCGATGAGCAAGGACCACTCCCTCCTGATCCATAAGCACAGAGAGTAGAGAGGAGGTGGGAAAAGCACAGGCCAACCCAACAAATTGGGAGGAAAGTGCCATATCCCTCTTCACACCTGGGGACTGAAATTTAAGAAGACATTGTGGGGAGGGGTGTTTGTCAGAAACAAATGCTGAATTCAGGGAGTGTTGTGTGCTATTGCCGATGTTTGGAGTTTCCTGGACTTCTTGCTTTATTTCTTGCTTCCTGGATTAATTGCCTTGTTCATTTGCTTCCTGGACTCATTGATTTATTCCCTTGCGCCATTGGATTTTCTGCTTTGCGGCCATTGTACTCACAGTGTTTGCTGGACTACTTGCAGCCAGAAGCTGCTGGAGGTGTGTGTGTGAGAGAGATAGAGACACAGAGAGAGATCACTTTGCTCTGGGACTTGCCATAAATGTGGGAGCATTTGGGGAAAAGTTGGAGCAATAAAGGGGTGATTTTAACTATTAGCTGATTGTGTACCTCTGTGCCTTTCCCTGGGTCATCACAGATAGCATTTGTAAAATTGTGTCAGGTCCTTGACATTATAGCCAAAAGTGATAGTAAAAAATTAGAATAACCTTGGATGATGATTACCTAGAATCAGGGGTGTCAAACTGGCGGTCCGTGGGCCAGATAGGTCGCATGCAGGCTATGTCCACCCCAGGTCTGCAAAATGGGAAAAATGTTGCGAAACATCACATGACGGCAATGTGACACGGTGATTTTGACACCCATGACCTACATAGTTATGAGGAAGTATCAAAGTAACCAATAGAGATGATGACTAGGAGGTGATATGATAGACACCAAAAATCAAATATTTGAAGGGTTACCATAAAGAATAAAGACTCCATTTATTCTTTAATGTTCCAAATGTTAAGACCAGAGTAGATAGCTAAAATGATTTTTTAAAAGGAAGCTAAATTTTAGGAAGAATTTTTTCACTACAAGGGAAGTCAAGCAGTGGAACAAGCTGCTTGTTGTGATGAGCTCTTCATTGAAGGGAAACACACACACACACAAACATGCATGCATAGAAACACAGCTATGACTTTGCCTCACCCCATCTCTATCAGTATATGGGCAGACTGATGTGTTCATTTTCACATTTCTCCTTTTGCCTTTTCTTCCTCTTTTATATTTCACTTTCCTCATATGAGTTAAATGGTCTCCCAACATTTAACCCCACAACCAAACCCCCATGAGCTAGGATCAACTAAGAGAATGACTATCAAAATTCATTGCTGAAATTCCATTGCTGAGAATGGACATAAATTTGTGCTTCCTAATTTTACTTTGCTACACCACAATATCTCTCACAACACTGGTATTTATATTTTCCATGACTAGAATTATACATATTCTGTTTTGTTGTGAAGAAACCACTGATTAAACACACAATGAATTTGTCTCCAGTACAGATGGTCTCAGCGTACATGCAAAGCAACAGAATAATGATAATCATCATCATCTTCATCATACTACCAATGGGAAGGGGTACTAAGAAGAAGAATAAGGATAACAATAATAATGCTATAGCATACTATTTGAGTAAGTACACATAGACATCACTATGGGAGCCGAGGTGGCGCAGTGGTTAGGGTGCAGTACTGCAGGCCACTTTATCTGCAGTACAGCGGTTCAAATCTCACCGGCTCAAGGTTGACTCAGCCTTCCATCCCTCCAAGGTGGGTGAAATGAGGACCCAGACTGTGGGGGCGATATGCTGACTCTGTAAACCGCTTAGAGAGGGCTGAAAGCCCTATGAAGCGGTATATAAGTCTAACTGCTATTGCTATTGCTATAATTAGGTGTTCAGCAGAATGATGGCTGAGAGGAAAACACTATTGCAATGTGTATTACCTGGAACACTTGTGTGGGATTCTGGTCAGTAGTTACAGTTATGTGGTAACTGTACTTATATTACTTGTTTCTGTGTCTAGTTGTTTTGGCTTGTAATGCCCTGTAGTGCCATTCCAGGAGGAGAAGTTGAAACAGTTTATACAGTTATAAAGGATCTGCAGATATCTTCTCAGTCCTTTTGAGTGCAATGTTTGTTTTAATGTTTCTTGACAGATATATCTATCTGCATCTACATTTGCATCTATCTATCATCTATCTATCTATCTATCTATCTATCTATCTATCTATCTATCTATCTATCTATCTATCTATCTTATCTTATCTTATCTTATCTTATCTTATCTTATCTTATCTTATCTTATCTTATCTTATCTTATCTTATCTTATCTTATCTTATCTATCTATCTATCTTGATATATCGGTCAACAAATATTAAAACAAACATACTTCCTAATTCAACTAAAACATGAAAAACACGACTTTCTAAAAAAAAGTACAAGTAAACAAATGCATTAAACTGAAGATACATTTTAATGCATTTTACTTTTAGAAGTTAAATTTACTACTTGCCTGGATGAAGCTTTGAGGATTTTTCTTTTCTAAAAGTGTTGTTATTCCTTCATATGTTAACTCTCTAGACATAGACTTAACTTTCTCACTATCTTAATGTTTTTAGTATTACCTTATATAATTATTTTAATCAATGAGGCCCTAAAGTACTTTTATATAAGGCAATGCTTCTTTCAGTGTTCATTCATACTGAGTCAAATTAACTGCACTTGAACAACTTTAAAAACTATGCCTCAAGCGTTTTCAAACTATTAAATATTTTCTATTGTGAGGACTTGGAATTGTTCACTGCAGAGAATGAAGTACCACTTTTGCATACATTCCACAAACATTTCATGCTTCACAAAGCCACAATAAATTTTCTTCCTGATTACTTGTGTAATCTAAGGATATCCTGCTGTTTTATCAAGAGCCTTATTAATTTCATTCAAGTATTAAAATTAGCACCTGAATAAATCATTTTCTGATTGTTTGACTTTTAGAATAATTAGTAATAACTTACTTCATTTATTATGTATAGTTCTAATTTTTAATCTCTCAATCATTTATTAATTTTGAAAAGAAAGCAAAATATGAACCATTTCTTAAAATAGCAATGATAGTTTTATTGGAAACAAAGTAAGATTTTCATTTAAATCTATTGGACAAATTTAGATATACTATTGGATTAAATTTAGATATACAATCCCACACTCACTTTCATGGAATATAGTTCAGTAAATTATGGGAAACTTACTTCTGATATGCCATTTATCAGAACACAATTTAAAATTCTGTTCAGACATTTCAATTATATAAACCCTGACTTGAATCTGACTTGAATAAATGCATAGTCATAATGATATTGTATTATACTATGTAGATTTCTAATGAGGAAACATGTAATCTTAATTATTATTAGCATTTAATAAAATTATACCTAGGGAATAAAAATAGTGTTTCCAGCTATATTACAACTGTGCAAATCTTTGAAGGCATGCTTAATTTGATAAACCATTAATCAAATCATTATATCAAAACACTTTTGCAAAATAAATAAAAAAGTGTTTCAAAATAGCAAATAAAACCAAGTAGCTTTGAAGTACTTTACAAATTCTCCTCATCTTTTCTGTTGCTTATGGGGTTGTTCCAGGTAATACACACTATTGCAATGTGTATTACCTGGAACACTTGTGTGGGATTCTGGTCAGTAGTTACAGTTATGTGGTAACTGTACTTATATTACTTGACAGTGACATAAGTAGATATAAGGTAATTTAAATTTCTGACTTTCAAACCTTTTTTGGGCTTACATTGCTTTAGGCTTAATTTATTTTCTCAGCTTCAGAAGCTTTAAAGCAGAGGTGGGTTCCACCCGGTATGCATCAGTATGGCTCACACCATTATGGGCCAGAAATTTTGCATATCCGTTCCACGGTGGCATGGCCACGCCCACATAATGGTACACTCCCCTGCCCTGCCCCTATTTGCAAGGTGTTTCTCAAAGAGAAGGAAGTGAGGGCAGGGCTTCTTCAGAGGACCTGAGGCAAGAACAGCATTGAAGCTCTCTCTGGAAAAGATACGTGTGGGTTGGAGGGAGGGAAGGAATTCAAATTCATCCTCCTGGTGCGGTGCAGGGCTTTGGGCAACGGCTGGAGGGAAGGGCCCTGGCTCGCTCACGCTCTCTCCTTTGCTCACTCCCTTCCTTGTGTAGTTTGATGCAGACTGCAGTCAGTGAAGCTGGGCACACAAAGAAGTTGGATTGGACAAGAAGTATCTCTCCCAATGGCTTGAAAACAGCTCCTCTGCCATTCCCTGCTGCCTTCCCCAAACACCTTCCCCATTACAAATGCAGCGTGCTGTCTGGGTGGGAAATGCCTGGCATGCAATAAAGCCTGCCCACTCACCTCCTGCTGGCAGACTGGGGTGAGAAGAGAGGCAGAGAATCCGGAGGGGAGCCGATTGGAGCCTTCCAAAAGAACAGGGCTGGGAGAAAACATGTGTGCTACAGCATGGCCCTTTGCCTGGCTTCTTGCCTTCTCCTGTGGTTTCCCCAATGCTCGCTCGTGCTCTCCCTCCCCAAATGTAGTTTGATTGCAGGAGGAGCCATGTTGCCTTTTCAAACCTGTAGTCAGTGAAGCTGGGCCAGATTTTTACATAGCTTTATCCAGCTGTGTGTGTGAGAGAGAGAAATGGACAGCTAGATAAAGATATGCAAAAATCCAGCCCAGCTTCACTGACTACAGGTTTGAAAAGGCAACTTGGCTACGCCTGCAATCAAAAAAGACTGGGGAGGGAGAGCCCCGTTCTTTTGGAAGGGTCCGATCAGCTCCCCTCTGGCTTCTCTGCCTTTCCTCTCACCCCAGCCTGCCAGCAGGAGGTGAGTGGGTGGGCTTTATTTCATTCCAGGCATTTCCCACATGGACAGCATGCTGTATTTGCAATGGGGAGGTGTTTGGGGAAGGCAGCAGGGTAATGGGGGGATGGCAGAGGAGCTGCTTTCAAGCCATTGGGAGAGATATCCAATCCAACTTGTGTGTGTGTGTGTGTGTGTGTGTGTGTGAGAGAGAGAGAGAGAGAGAGAGAGAGAGAGAGAGAGGGAAGGGGGTAGGAGGGATAATCCAATTCAACTTCTGTGTGTGTGTGTGTGTGTGTGTGTGTGTGTTTTATAAAGGGGGAGGGGAGAGAGGGAGGAAGGAGGGGAAGGTAGAAGAAAAAGAAAAGAAAGAAGGAAACTTCTTTTGCAAAGAAGAAAAACAAATGCTGTCGCTTTAAATCAGAACTGAGCATGTCTGGCTGTGGAATTCTGGGAATTGAAGTCCACAAGTCCTAATGCTTATACCTTTAAATTGAAAGGTGCAGGGAACAACAAATT
The DNA here is from genome assembly GCF_051295495.1 of Thamnophis sirtalis. Taxonomy (NCBI): domain Eukaryota; kingdom Metazoa; phylum Chordata; class Lepidosauria; order Squamata; family Natricidae; genus Thamnophis; species Thamnophis sirtalis. The sequence continues at coordinate 36,104,528 of NW_028261390.1, read as the reverse complement.
GGTTATATGGTTATATGTTATATGGTTTTATGTTTTTGAAGTTTTGGGGTTTGTGCAATATGGGCTTTGTGTTTCTAAAAGGGTTTGGATGATTCCCTGCTTGTGAATGGAGCCAAACTTTCTCTAGGGTCATTATCTCATTATCTCTATCTGGCAGGAATGTGGAATGAGCTTCAGGCAGGTTTCTTTGTTAGCAGAAAGAAATAAAAACAGCACAGCAATTTAGGGGTAGAAGGCTACTCAGAAGTCATCTAGTCGAACACCCTGCTGCAGCAGGAAACCTTACATTGTCTGGATTATTTTTGTGCCTCTAACAGAGAGGAAAATTGCCAGAAAGGAGAAGGAGTTAACTAGGACAAGGCTGCCATGCAAAGGAAGGCAGAGATAGTCCTTGACTTATGACTACAATTGAGCTCAAAATTTTGGTTGCTAAGAAAAGTGTTGTTAAGTGAGCTTTACCACATTTTACCCAATCCATGACATCTCCTGGTGAGTGACATCAAGTTGGCCACTCCCACCTGGTCACATGACTGCCAAGCCATCCCCCACCCCATCACATGACCGCCGAGGCACCTCCCACAAAACAGGCCACACCTATAGAATAGGTTAAAATTTGAAATCCACCACTTTGAAGCTTTGAAGTGACCAGCTACCAGTTTAACTTGTTTAAGAGTTCAAGTTCTTCCTAATCAATAGACTTATTCTTTGGCCTTTAATTCTAAAATGTTGTCTAGAATACCAACTTATTATAACAAAAGAAAAACATTAAAAAGATTGCTGCCATAGAAAGCTCTGCTTACTCCTTAAGAAGCCTCCATCTTTGAAACAAAAACATCATTCATATTCTGCCAATTGATGTGCATTTAACTTTATTGACAGTGAATAAATGGATACCAGAAAACACTTACAAACAATGGAATAAATAATTATTGCTTTTAAGAATGGAGAGTGGTAATAAATGGCTATGAATGTCATTCATTCTTTGCTAACTAATCTCTCTGTAGCCTGCCCATTTTTGTCTCTATTATCTATTCTCTCCCGAGTCCCAGTTGATCATGAGGGAATGGAGATTTTACAGTATTCTTCCCCTGCCATGCCCACCAAGCCATGCCCACAGAACTGGTAGTAAAAAAAGATTGAATCCAACCACTGCTACAAACCAAACAGCCCAACATCAACCTGAGAAAATACTGGAAAAAATAATTAAAAAAAAAACAGATCTCTGAACATCTAGAAACAAATATAGTTGTAACTAGTAGCCAGTATGGATAAAAACAGATCATACCAAACCAATCTTATTTAATTATTTGAGAGAGTGACTAAATTAGTAGACCAAAGACATGCTGTGGACCAGTAATGGTATTCTATTTTCTTCACTACTGGTTCGGTAGCAGGAGCACGCACATCTGGGCATACACAGAACATTCTGCACATGCGCAGAAGGTCCTTGATGACATCTGGGTGAATTGACAGAGTCTCCCACCGCCCCCACTACTGGTTCACCTGAACCAGTGCGAACCGGTAGCATACTACCTCTGCTGTGGACATAGTATACTTAGACTTCAGCAAGGAATTCAGTAAAGTAGACCACAGCCTAATTCTTGGTAAACTAGAAAAATGTGGGATAGACACCATCACCACCAGATGAATTTGTAACTGGCATACAAACCATACTCAACAAGTAGTCCTTAATGGCACTACATCTACATAGAAGTAAGTAAGTAGTGGGGTACCAAAAAGTTCTGTATTAGGCCCAGTACTCTTCAATATTCTTATAAATGACTTAGGTGGAAAGAATAGAAGGGGAACTCATCAAATGTGCAGATGACAGTAACCTGGAATACAAGCTCAGAAGATCTAAACAGACTTGAACAATGGGCCCTATCCAACAACATGAAATTTAATGTGGAGAAAAGCAAAGTTTTATACCTAGGCAGGAAAAACCAAAGGTACAAGTACAGATTACATGAAATCTGACTCAAAAACAGTAACTGTGAGAGCTAGTAGATGATCACTTAAACATGAGCCAGCAGTATGTGGCAGCAGCCAAAAAAGTTAATACAACCCTTAGTTTTTTAAACAAAGGCATAGAATCAAAATCATGTGATGTATTTAGTACCGCTTTATAAAGCCTTAGTAAGCCTGGAATACTGTATTAAAACATTACAAATAAGATGTTGAGACTTTGCAAAAAGTGGAAAGAAGAGCAACAAAGATGAGCAACTAAGATGATTAAGGGAGACAAAAACATGAAGAATGGTTGCAAGAATTGGGTATGGCCAGGCTAGACAAAAAAAGGACTGGGGTGACATGATAGTAGTATTCCAGTATTTGAGAGACTACCACAAAGAAGAGGTCAAGTTATTTTCCAAAGCAGCAGAAGGCAAGACAAGCAACAATGGATGGAAACTTCCTAACAGTGAAGACAATTAACCAGTGGAACAGTTTGCCTTCAGAAGGTATAGATCCCGTTTTGGGCCTGGAAGGCGTCCTGCACCAACCTGGAAGCCAAAATGGAGTGCATGGGGCCACATATCCCCCTGCACCCCATTTTGGGCTTGGAAAGCCTCCAGCACCAACCTGGATACCAAAATGGGGTACCGGGCACTGTGTGAGCCCCCAAAATGCAATGCAAGTGCCCCCATGCAGGGGCTCCCCGCCCATGCATGTGCACGTCGCCGCATACTACCAGCCCCCGTGCATCCATGGCAGAGACCCAAAGGCCAACTGGCCAGTGGGGGGTGCACCCACATGCGTGGTGGAGCTTGGTTGGGGCAATATGCCCCAGAGAGGGCTCTGCGTGCCACCTGAGGCACATGTGTCATAGGTTCCCCATTACGGATGTAGATGCTTCTACATCTTCATTTATGTTTTTAAGGCTGGACAGCTACATAACTGAAATGGTATAGTTACAAGGTTCCTTCCAACTTTATTCTGATAGATTGAATCCAATTAACTTGATGTTAAGCTTTCATAGATGTTTATGTAGGAGTGCTTAGTTATCGGATGATAGAGCAGCTGCAGGAATAATTCATCTCCGATTTTCATATTCCATTTGTGTTTTTGTATGAGTCATGGCATCATCATGCTTAAACAGATTCTCCAATGTTATTGGTGTATAACCTTCACAATTTACCTCCTAATACAGGCAGCAAAGACAATTGTCAACTTATAATGTTTTTATAATGAAACTGGAGTCTCTCAGAGGAATTCCACTTATCTAATCAGTAAATTAGTAACAGATATTTTTAAAACAATTGGAGAGATACTTGCTTGCACTTGTCTATTTAAGGCTTCACAGTGACAAATCAGGCAAAATAATCAGAAATAAGTAGAATTTACATGGACATAGTATATGTCTGCAACTCTTTAAATCAAATGCAGTTTTTTCTCTAAGGAAAAAATGAGGCTTCTTCAAATAAACAAAATATTCAATTTTTGGTAGCATGTTGAAGATGCTTTGTTTCTCTTGCTTCAAAGCAACCTTTCTCCTCATCACTGATGTGCTAAATAGCATATAACATCTATGTTTAGTACACACAATATATTATATGTATTAAAAACTATTGAAAAGAAATAAATACATTGCAGTTTCAAACCATCTTTCTATAGAACTAATGTGACTTTAATTTTGCTTTGCATGCAAGTTATCTATCAGGTAAACTGTTGTATGTGAATGGTATAATGTAACGGTAATGCTCTCTTATAATGGGATTGGTTAATGCAGAATTAAGATATGTAGCTTTGGTATGAAAGTATTATAAGTTTATAATGCTACAACTAATGGTTCTTTAAAGAAACAATTCACTCCTGTAATATTTTAGCTTTGGACCCTCTATCTTACTCTGTGTTTGACTACATGATTGATATATTGTTAAACTCTTAGAAAACCAAGAAGAATTGCTGTATCTCAACTCTATTTGTCTTGATATCCTTGTACTGATATTCAGAATAGAAAATGTTTTTTGTCAGTAAATTGAGAAAAACCTCCCATTTTAAAGGCAAACTATCCACGGAAGGGGAGCAAGTTTTTATTTTGGTTAAATATATCAATACATTGCATTAGTGCTTGTACTGAAATTGTATATAAAAACAGATAATGGAACTTGGATGTAATTGCTAATATTAATTTAAGCTTAAGACTCATTTCTTCTTCTTTGCCTGTTTTTTTTTCTTTGGATATGTTTGTCATTGGAATCTGAAATTATCATGGCCATATTTATTGATTAAACCTATTTTTAACCAAAATCTGGTTGTTTCAATTTCATTTATCCAAAAGACATTCTTCAGTACATCCCTGTAGTGAAATTGAGAGGTAGGTCTGATTACAGCAAAACCCCTTGATTTATATATAGCTTCATAATGCTTTACAGCAGTGGTTCTTAACCTTGTTGGAGGTACTGACCCCCACTAGTTTCATATGCGCATTCACTGAACCCTTCTTAATTGGAAAAATAAAATATGTTTTTTTTCAAATTCAAAACATAGGTATATATTTAGGTATATATTTATACATAGGTATATTTTTATACATAGGTGCACAAAATGAACAAAACCATTAAAGAACAAAACCATTAAGAACAAAGAACAAAACCATTAAATATTAAAACATGATTTTCACACAAAAACAAAAACATAATAATGAATATTTACTGCAAATCAGTGTGACTTCTGCTGTTGTCTTTCAGAGACCAGTTCAGAAATGTGCGGCTTTACCTTGGCAAGTGCCACTCTCATGTCATTTTCGCAACAAAGTCTGTTCCTTTTCTTTGTTTTTATGTCCAGCATCCTTGAAAAGGATTGCTCGCAAAGATATGTTGTAACAAACGGTATGAAAATCTCCAGAGCTTTCTTAGCAATAACAGGGTACGTTACCATTTGTTGACACCAAAACGTTGAGAGCATTGTTGTTCTGAAGAATTGCTGTTGAACCTGGCTCTGCTGAATTTCAATGATTTCATCGAGGTATTCATCATTGACATCTGTTGTCTCAACACTAAACGTGAACGGCTGTCTCACCCATGCTGGATATGACTCTCTTGTAGGGAAGTATTCGTCGAGAAACTTTGCAAGTGAATCTAAGTGCATGGCAATTGCTTTCTTCAGTTCCACGGGTACAGAAATGTCTCTGATTCCAGATACATCTTCGATCTTACTTACACAGTCGTCTAGCAGGGGAAAGTTTGCAAAGTTATCGTTCTCTATTCGTCGTTTCCATAACGGTAGCTTTTTTTGAAAAGCCTTCAGGTTTTCTTCCGCATCGATGATGTTGACTCCACCGCCCTGCATCTGTTGATTGAGATGATTGAGAGCTGCGAAGATATCAGCCATATACGCTAAAATGAGAATGAACTCAGAATTTTTGAAGCAATCTGCATGACAATGTTGGTGCTCTTGCAAAAACAGGGCTAATTCCACACGCACGGCAAAAACACGATTCAGCACCTGTCCCCGGGATAACCACCGAACTTTAGAATGGTACAGAAGTACCTCGAATTCAGATCCCATTTCTTTACACAGCTCCCTGAAGATGCGGTGCCTCAGAGCACTATTTCGCACATAGTTCATGCATTCCACTACAATTTTTAATACTTCTGCCAGTTTTGGAGGCAAGGTTTTTGTTGCCAACGCATGCCTGTGCAGAATACAATGCGTAATAATAATGTGTGGTGCATTGGCTTTCACTAGCACACCAAAACCAGACTTTCTTCCCAGCATGGCTGGAGCTCCGTCCGAACAAACTGCAGAAACCATATCCCATGAAAGATTGTTGTCTTTGAAGAAGTCATCCACAAGTTTCTTCACATCGGCTGCCTTAGTTGTTATTGTAAGAGGCTTACAAAATAAAAAATCTTCCTTTATCATGTCGTCTTTCACATAGCGCACAAATACTACAAGCTGGCTTAGATTGGAAACGTCTGTGGTCTCGTCGAGTTGAAGGCTGAATTTTGCCAGGCTTGAAATCAGATCTGCAACTACTTGAGCCAAGATGTCTTTGCTCATGTCCTCTATTCTGTCGCTGATGGTGTCATTTGAAAGAGGAATTTGGGATAACTTAACTTCAGCTGCTTTTCCCAGCATGATATTCGCCATCTTCAACACAGCTGGTTTTATGAGTGTTTCAGCAATGGTGTGTGGTTTGCCCTGCTTTGTGATCAGGTAAGCAACTTCGTACGATGCTGTGAGGATTGGTTTGTTGGTGGGTACAAAGCCGAGAACAGGCAGAGTAGCCTTTTCATCAAATCTAGCTCTCTTCACCTTGAATTCAGCGAGTGTTGTGTTCTTGTATTTTCCATGCAGCTTAAGGAAGTGTTCTCTTAGTTTTGCCGGTGCTAGACTAGAATTGCTCAACTTGGCATTGCAAATCATGCTGACTCCCATCACGTTCCGTTATACATGTGAATCCATATTCTACATATTCGTCCGACCACTTTCTTTTTTTGCTCGACATAGTTAGTATGAAGGGATTAAAATATTAAGAAAGAAATCACACGACGTACCATCGCGACAGTTACAATTCGACTACTGGGCGCACCAAATTCCCTGCAGCACAGATAGGCCAAGCGATGTGACGGTATCACCTGCAGCCAATAATGGACAAGTGGGGCGTGTCATCACAAATCATATGAGTCGGGTGTGTGTCTTGACCTCCGCCGAACCCGTGAGACTGACTCACTGAACCCCTGGTGTTCGATCGAACCCAGGTTAAGAACCACTGCTTTACAGCCTTCTCTAAGTGGTTTACAGACTCAGCATATTTTCCCCAACAACCTGAATCCTCATTTTACTAACCTCGGAAGGATGGAAGGCTGAGTCAACTTTGAGCCTGGTGAGATCTGAGCTGCCAAACTGCTGGCAGCCGGTGATCAGCAGAAGTAGCTTGCAGTATTGCACTCTAACCACTGCTCATATAGCTGATCTTGACAATTCAATATGTAGAACTCAAAAGAATGAACAGTAGATCTTGCAAAAGTGAGCATTATGTAAGATGCTCTTCTTAGAATATTGGGAGGAGATGTCTGTTGAAGATACTTTCTGAGCAAGCCCTATTAAGTAATACATGCTATATTAGTGATGCTCCAGCATCCAACTGCTGCCAGGACAGAGTTCTAAAGAATTACTTAGAACTGTTTTCCAATACTTGTCTTGCATCTGGAAAATGTTTACAAAGCCTTTTTACATGTATCTATTTAAAAATAGCCCCAAAAGACATATCAGGCATTTATTTTATTTATTTATTTATAAAATTTATGGTTCCATTAATATGATTCAAAAACCTTAATTTTATTGAGATGTGTCAAATTTGCCAGAATTTAGGACATGTTAGTCTTACCAAGATCAAATCAATCAATTTATTGGTTAACGTATCTTTGAATTTTGGACCACAGTTTTCACCATCTATTAAAAATTATGCAAATGTAAACTAATTACTATTAAGCTGCAACACACATACACATACACACAAACATACAAAACTACTACATGGAAACTAAGATAATTTTTTGCATCTTGTTGATCCCTCATCATGTTTTTCTGAATGTGATAACACTAAATTAAAGTATCTCGAAGAGTAATCATCAAGCACTACAAAATATGGTTGTTCATATTGTAAAACAAAACATATCCATTTAAATAGGTAATGTGGCAAATGTATGCATAAGACAATGCCATGTGGTAGGAAAGAATTGATCCCAAGTTGTCTTTGTTTTCTTATTTAAGAGCTTTTGTTATCATAACATTTTATTCCATTGCTTAATTCTTTTTGGTTTTTTTTATTAATCCCATCTCAAGTGATAAATTGTATTCAGGTGAGGGATTTATGCCTAGCTGCAGAAATTCATATTGAATACATTGGTAGGAGATAATTGAACTTTTTGATACTTTATTAGTTATGTAATCTTTGAAGCAATCCAACTTCTAAAGCAGAAAAATTACATATATTTTAATCACAGCAGTTAAGTGTAATTACTGTACCACTTAGAAGCTTTTATTATTACTTTTTAAACTGAAGATGGTTCTTGTTGAAAATAATTACCATAACAATGACTTGGGATTGTTTTAGCCTGTTATATATTCAAGAAAATCTACATGGAGTGATTTTTCATATTTTAAATAACATATCAATATAATGTGAATAAAGTACAGGGCTTTGCCACACCTTCTCTACTAATTTTGCTATAATTTTTTTGCCTTGCTGGAAACAAGAATCAGAATTCTTCCCTACTGCAGGTTTTTCCAATATATGTATATGTAAGTGTGTGTGTGTGTGTGTGTGTGTGTGTATACATATGTAGATTTTCTAATTGATTATTCCAATCCTCCCCACATAAATCCAAGAGACAAGATGTGACTTGTTCCAGAATTTCCAGACAACATGAATTCTGGCCATGCTTCCCTGGAACTTTTGGAAGATGCAACTCAGCTATTGTTTTGCTAAACATTACCCATCCCTAATTAATTAAATCAGTTTTCATTTAATTTGATGATGGTTTTTAAAGAATATATTTTTAGGGAGTGTGGCATTTCTGCTAATTTATTTATTTATTTTGCATGGCTATTCATCTTAATCAAAAATTTTGAATTGTTAATCAGGCATAAAAAAAAAAACTTTATTTTTTGCAGACCAGGAGCCACATCTGATTCTGCATTAAAAAAATTCAGATAGATATTCTGGTACATGTCTACTTCTTAAAGTGAAACTTTAAAAGGGGATGTTTTACAGAGTTTCTTGCAGGCTTTCTTTAAACTTTATAAGTCTTACTTATAAACATTTTATTGAAATTTCAATAGAAACATGTACCCAAAGATCTTGGATAAAAATTATGAAGTCACTTTACAATTTATATTACCCAATTTAATTCCATCCGAGCACATGGTATTGCTAAAATGAATAATTACTCCTGTAAATCAGGGAGATTGGAAGTCATTTGAAAATGGTGAGACTTACTGTCTTGTAAACTTCTTTTCAGAATAGCAGTAAACATGTTTGATTAAACAAATCATTAAAACTAGATCCATAATACAGATCAGTTCCTGACCTCCACTTTAGCTTATCTGGAAAATATACATCTCTTCATATAAACTAATGATAATATCTATTTCGCTCTCAAATATAGAAAGTCTGCAATGTGCCGTCTTACTCCACTGATGACTATGGAATAATTATAATTAATTATATATATAATTACACTTTATGTAACTGCAATTTTAGTATTTATACAGTAAATGCATTTCTTTACCTTCCAATGTCCAAGATTGCTGTTATATGGTCATCAAAATATCATATTATAGAATATTTAATGGATCTCCTCCATTTTAAAATATATGTTTCATTTTGATGCTGTTGGTTCTCCCTTGGATAAGCCTCCCATTAATTGCTTTTGATTCATACGTTATCTTAACATTAAGTCATTAAATAATTTTCCCATCCTACTGAGGAGCACATTTATCATAAAATATTGTAGCTGCTACTTTAAAGGTCAGTTTAAAAGAAACAGTATTGTGTTTTAATACTTATCCTTATTCAATTTACCAAACCTGATTTTGGGGCAATTGTAAAATTGCAAAAACAACCAAAACAATCAGGACAGAAAACTCAAAGGAAAAATTCAGTGCAAAATGTTCTAGTTTAATCTGGTTAGCATATAATATAATGTGTTCCATCAATGAAACAGTACTCACCTGGTTATCTAAACATATTATCCATCTTTCTACTTGTGCAATATTTTGTTCTTAGTTGCTGTTATATATTTCTTCCATTGCTGACAAGAATATGTAAAACTTTGGGTTAATTATCTATCTACATTAAGGTGACCAGATTTTCAGATTGGTAAAGAGGGACACCATTGACCCGGGGCGGGGGAGGGGGGGCTTGATTAAAATTTTTTGATGGAGCAAAATTTTCATACAATGCAAAAATAGTATTGTAATATATATATTTTTATTTCAACATAACTACAATTTACAATATCATACATTTATATTTATTAAATATATTTACAAAAATTATGTACAGTATTATTTTATTCTTTGGCATATTTTTCACTTGAGTGAATTTTTTTTAGTAGATTGTTGTCGTCGTTTAAATGATCATGGAATTTTTCACAAGAATTTGTTAAATTATATTTCACACATAAAATGGCTTTCGAAGTCTCAACACTTAATTGTGTTTTTTCTGATGTCCACACTTTATTTACCGTAGAAAAAATGCGTTCAGTCGCAGCAGACTATTTAAAAAAGATTCTATCCAAAATACAAAATATCAGCTGCAGTTATTCACTTAAGAACTGTGGCAAGAAAGGTGATATAATGGGCTTAGTGACCAAAGTTACAATGGCATTGAAAAAAGTGACTGATGACCATTTTTCACACTTAGCGACCATTTTCACACTTAGCGACCGTTGCAGCATCCTCATGGTCACGCGATCAAAATTTTGATGTTTGGCAACAAATTCGTATTTATGATGGTTTCAGTGTCCTGGGGTCATGTAACCACCTTTTGTGACCTTTTGACAAAGTCCAATGGAGAAACCAGATTCACTTATGTTCCTAACTTATCAGCTGCAGTTATTCATTTAAGAACTGTGACAAGAAAGGTGGTGTAATGGGCTTAGTGACCAAAGTTACAATGGCATTGAAAAAAGTGATGACCATTTTTCACACTTAGCGACCATTGCAGCATCCTCATGGTCACGCGATCAGTGAATAACTGCAGCTAAGTTAGTAACATAAGTGAATCTGGTTTCCCCATTGGACTTTGTCAAAAGGTGATTACATGACCCCAGGATACTGAAACCATCATAAATACGAATCTGTTGCCAAACATCAAAATTTTGATTGCATGACCATGAGGATGCTGCAATGGTCGCTAAGTGTGAAAATGGTCGCTAATTGTGAAAAATGGACATCAGTCACTTTTTTCAATGCCATTGTAACTTTAGTCACTAAGCCCATTATACCACCTTTCTTGCCACAGTTCTTAAGTGAATAACTGCAGTTGATAAGTTAGTAACATAAGTGAATCTGGTTCCTCCATTTGACTTTGTAGAAAAAGTGATTACATGACCCCAGGACACTGAAATCATCATAAATATGAATCTGTTGACAAACATCAAAATTTTGATCGCGTGACCATGAGGATGCTACAATGGTTGCTAAGTGTGAAAATGGTCGCTAAGTGTGAAAAATGGTCATCAGTCACTTTTTTCAATGCCATTGTAACTTTGGTCACTAAGCCCATTATACCACCTTTCTTGCCACAGTTCCTAAGTGAATAACTGCAGCTGGTATTTTGTATTTTGGATAATCTTTTTTTAAATAGTCTTAAGACAATTTAAAAAAAGAATCCACACAGAATAAATTGAAGTAAAACATTTCAAACTATTCCACACAGAATAAATTGAAGTAAAACTATTTTTAAAAATTCTATGCACAATACATTTCAAAGTGTTGAGTATAGAATTTTTTAAAATGGTTTCAATTCAATTTATTTTGGATAGAATCTTTTTTTAATAGTCTAAGACAATTTAAAAAAAGAATCCACACAGAATAAAACTATTTTAAAAAATCCTATACACAATAAATAAAATATTATTTTAAAATACATTAAAAAAATAAAAGAAAAAAACCCGGCTCACTCACCAGCAGGCAGAATTAGCAGTACTCCGATGCGATGGATCCTCGCAGCATGGATGGAAGCAACAGGGAGCAGGCAGGCCTAGCCTTCCCCCCGCCCCCCCTCTACACCTGCTTAGTGACTCTAGCCTTGTTGTCCCTCCACAGTCCAGTCCAGTGTCTTACCTGTTCCTGCTGCCTCTCTGCCTGCCTGCTCCCTGTTGCTTCCATCCATGCTGTGAGGATCCATCGCATCGGAGTTCTGCTGATTCTGCCTGCTGGTGAGTGAACTGCGTTTTTTTCAGCAGAACTCCGATGCTATGGATCCTCGCAGCGATGGATGGAAGCAACAGGGAGAAGGCAGGCAGAGAGGCAGCAGCTGCAGGAGCAGGTAAGACACTGGACTGGACTGTGGAGGGACAACAAGGCTAGGGTCACTAAGCAGGTGTGGAGAGGGGGGGAGGTTAGGCTGCGGCAGCTACTGCCAGCCAGCCTGCAGCCTTGCTAGGCTAGGGAAGGCCTTCCTTTAGGAAGGCTAGGCCGTGGCAGCTACTGTCAGCCCGTGGCCTCATTAGGCTAGGGAAGGCCTTCCCTTGGGAAGGCTAGGGAAGGCCTTCCCTTGGGAAGGCTAGGCCGCGGCACCTACTGCCAGCCCGCAGCCTTGCTAGAGAAGGCCTTCGCTTGCGAAGGCTAGGCTGCCGCCGCCCACCTAAAGCCTCCCGAGTCCCACCGCCAGAGTTGCTTACCTGAAGCAGCAGAAGGCGAAGGCGAAATGGAAGACTCGAGCAGCATGAAACTTTTAAACTTAAACTTTTTCGCCCCCAGCCCACTCACTGATTGGCTGGAGTCTGGACTCCAGCCAATCAGTGAGCGGCAGGCTGGGCTGGCTTAGTACAAATGGGCAGGGGAGCGAGCGAGCGAGCTGCAACGCGGCAAAAATGGGGGACCGAGTGAATGAGTGAGCGAGAAGGGGCCAAAATTAAAAATGAAAAATCAGGACATTTTGATAACGACGCGGAACCCAGGACAAATTGTAGAAAATCGTGACTGTCCCGCGAAAATCGGGACATCTGGTCACCTTAATCTACATCCCTGAATATTATCCATATAAAGCTGACAGTTTTTACCACCCTCATCATCTTCCAAAAGTTCTTCATATATGGAACCTTCCTTCCCTCCTTTCTTTGTGCTTTACTTGATCATTTTGTAAGCATGCATAGAATGACAGTTTATATCATTTATGCAGCTCTGATGTCTCTGGATTGTTTATTCTATAAAGAGTTAGTGGTTCTGATTTCTGTAGTAACATAAACTTCTTTAAATTTTTTAAAGTTTCTTTAAAGACTCCTGAAGTTAATGTGAATCAACCTGGTTCAGTTTTTTTTAAATGTTCTTGCATATTAGATGCTTTCTAGATGGCAAAGTTATAATGTGTTTAGATAGGGAGAAATAATTTATTTGTCAGGACTGGCACAGAGTGATTTCAGTATTGTAGGGATCTTGGCAGTCAGCCATGCTGATTTGTGTGGTGTCAGCCATTAGACAAATTCCTATTTGCAATAGGGAAGCATGAGTCATGGAATATGATAGATCATCCAAATGATATGTTGTACAGGGCAAATGTGTGTTTACTTAGCATACCCATCTTAGATCTCAAACTAACATCTTTTTGCAGGAAAATCTTGACATCCATCCTGGAATTCATCCAGAATGCTGAAAAATTGCCAAGGGATAATTTTAAATTTTACTAACTTGAGAGAATTGTTTTGTGAACCAGTAGTTCTGAAATCACTCTCTGGCAAAACTCAAAAATCAGTCATAAAACTCATTTTTTATTATCAAGAAGCTGCTTAATAATGAACAGCAATGCATCTTTTAAAAGTACTTTTAAAAGTAAGAAAAGTACCATCAGGATAAATAAGGAAACTAATATAATTAGATTTTTCAATTCATATTTGCTTGGAAGAAAATCCAATTTTTTTCAGTAAATATATCACTCAAAGTATGCTTTCTGTTGCAGCTTTTAGCATTCATTGCTTCAGCTGGCAGCCCTTTCATGCATAGAATGAGGCCTTGATTATTGCTTCTTAAAAAAAACACCCAGTTAATGTGATCTCTAAACCACTGATTTCTTTATCCTTCTTATTTCCTATATTTCATTTAAAACTGAATTCTTACTTCAGCCACATTATAGGTGCAATAAATGTAAATAATGTAAATAAAAAATGGAACTAAGGCATCTTCTCACAGTTCTTTGGAGAGTCAAAACATGTATTAGGAAAATATGGCTTCTATGAGCTGTGGTGGCACAGTGGTTACAATGCAGTACTGCAGGCGAATTCTATTGACTGCTGGCTACCAGCTGCCTGCAGTTTGACAGTTCAATTCTCATTGGCTCAGCCTTCCATCCTTCTGAGGTGGGTGAAATGAGGACTCAGATTGTTGGGGGCAATATGCTGACTCTGTAAACCACTTAGGATTGTGTAGCACTGTGAAGCAGTATAACCCTTATCACTAAGTGTTGTACCTTATGATCCTTGATGAATGTATCTTGTCTTTTTATGTACAGTAAGAGCATATGCACCAGAGACAAATTCCTTGTGCGTCCAATCACACTTGGCCAATAAAAAATTCTATTCTATTCTACTCTATTCTATAAGTCTAAGTGCTATTGCTATTACTAATACCAAAATGATGAGCTAGTAGAAGAACATAAAAAATGTAAAAATTTAAATTTTAAAACAGAAGCATTTTCAGAAATTCACATTTGTTTCTTTAACTTGACTTGGTAGACCAATAAAATGTTTGAGTATAGTTTATTTTTTCACCCTCTTTTCCAGTCTTATGGAATTTGTGCAGGTATCTTTTCCTGCATGAAAAAAGGTAAAAATTCTTAAGCATTTGTTGTGATGTGACATTGCCTGAATACTCTGTCATACACATTAACTAACGTGAAGAATGGTCATTAACTGTTTGTACATGAACAATGCCTTCTGATTTTATTTTTAACAAGATGCATCATGAGTTTTCAGGCAAGATATAATACAAGGTCTTTCGTCTGAACCAGTCCAATTATTTTCTTTATTCATAGCAAGTTAAGGATTGAAACACATTATTATTTTTCTTAGACTGACTTCCTAAGCCAGATAATTATGCAGGTGGTTAAACAGCTCCAGCTCCTCCCACTCTCTTCTAGCATCTGACTTCAAAGGAAGATAAAAAGTAACAATGGTCTAATTGGTCTGTCAGTCTAAGGTTAACCATATTTTTGCCTTCAATAGTATTGCTTCTGCTAATATAATGATGTGCTTAGCCTATCCTAGGTGTATAGGTATTACAATATTTCCCAGAATAAATCAAGGGATTCATGTATTTCGTAGATGGCAATCTCTCGTGACTTGCACAATTTTGATATTTTGGAGGGCTTCAGGATTCTCTTTTCCTCCTTGATACCTGCATTAGGTAGAGAAATATCATATAATGTCTTCTTCTTCACTGCATAAATTTTTCTTAGATAATTAAATCTTGGGTCATCATGTATCTCTCAAGCAGCCTGAGACAGACTAATCCCATCTTTATTTGCTAAAATAAAAAAATCAAATTCTAAAACTGCTAACACCTTGCAGGTTCCCCTTTCAAAGTTGGTCTTCCCAAGAGTAACTTTGTGCATATAGAAAATTATATCTATATTGAAAGAATACAACTGCAGATAAGAAGGCTTAGAGACTCTTCAGAATTCTTTTTCTCATTATTATCATGGCCTGTATGTCTAGAATAGACATATTCTACCTTTGTCTTCTTCATTTTTCATTCTGTTGCAAGTAGTGAAGTAAGAAAGAAAGGAAAGTGACCATTGCATGCCCATGCTAATTCAGATATAAGAATTTAGGTAAACTTAGGAAAAAATGGTTCTTGATATGCACCCCCACATGTTTCAAAAGTAATCATTTGACTATTTCTGGAGTCAAGTATTTTAAGCAAGACAGAATGATGTACTGAATTAAACAGAAGCTGTCTTTTGTTGCGCACCTAATGATGAACCTAGAGCAAGCTTGAGCCTATTCCTTTACCATTTCGTGTCCTCACCAGCTCTGTGTTTCAAAAACAACATCTGAATCCAGTCTCTATACTAATTAGCTGACTATAAAGTTGTTTAAAGAATGTATTATTTTCTCTGGAGATTATTAATTGATTGTCATGGATTTTGGAAGACATAATGAGATGGAGAAACTTGTAATACTGTTATTGGAAGTGATTGATTTTAGGAGTTTGGGTATGGTTTTCCTGTGATGTCCCATTATGTAAGGGGAAAAAAAGAGAGATAACTGAATAGTGGGATAGCTGCCTCATTTGGATCTTTTGAAACATACCAGTCCTGTCAAAGGTATAGGTGGGGGGAGCAACTAAAAGATCTGGTTGAAGGCCATATACAGTTTTCTTCAGGCACACTAATTCCCCTGTCTGAGTTTATACTGAAAATGCTCTGCTAAAAGGAGTGTACAAGGAAGGAAAATTTAAGATGCATTAGAATGGTCTGTATTTATTCTTCTGTTCCCCTGACTTTTGTTCCTTTAGGACAGCTAAGGTAGTTGAGTTTCATTGTTCCCTGAGTAGCTCATGAATATTTCAGTTCCAAATGGCTGAATGTTGTTTTTATTAGCCTATTTAAATAGCAGAACCAGTATGTTTTTCTGCATGTGGCTGAGAAGGGGAATATTTGTGGTATGAGGCCCTAAACAAAAAAAAAAAGGAATACATAGCGTGTGGCTCTATATAAATGTAACAAATGAATGCTTTTTAGAGTTCACACTATAGTACATCACATCTCAGGCTTGACTTAATGCATCATTTATTTTAAAACCCTCCATTTCTAAAAAATACACACTTCTTGAAATAGAAATTCTTTTGACTGTCTTTACTCTTCTGCAAAGATACTATGCTATGAATCAAGGCAATTGTGATATTGCTATCTAATTTCTTCACATTTTCTGAACATATTGGAATCCTCTTGTATTTTGATTCCTGTATAGAATCTCAGCTGCAGTAGAAATAACTTTAGCACTAATTCTTTATATGCTCCTCATATAAAGGATGGAATAATTTGTTTCCACAGAAACTATTTTCAATACAGTTTTCTTAAGTTATGGGAAATTGTCAGTTTGTTGGGATTAACTTCATATACTATACAGATTGAAGATTGAAGAATTGTAGAATAAATGATGGAAACTACATCTAGATATGATGATAAGATAGGGATGGTGCAAGAGCTAAGAAATAATAATTCTGGAGGAAGAATGAATTGAAAATAACATTGAGAGAAATAATATAAAGGTAACCAAAAAAAACATATCTATTAAAAAACAAAAAACATTAGAAGGAATGAGAATAAAAATATATTTAAAAAACCTGTTTATTTAGATTGGGGATCCCCAAGCCCTGAACCATAGACTGGCATTGGTCAGCAGCATGCAAGAAATCAGCCCATGCAAACGAATGCAGTCCCATCCACGTATTCATTATGCAGGCAGTGCATGAAACCACATCCACTCCAATCCTTGGAAAAGAGATTATGTAACAATATAAGAAGCAAGGAAAGCTGAAGTTGGTTCATTATGTGTGTATGTATGTGTGTATTTTTTAATGCCAAAGTTGTTTTATTTCCGACTGTGTGCTATCCTTTCAGACAAAGTAGCAAATGTACTACAACTGTTAAATAAAACTATTAACTATATGGGAATGATCATGCTAATTATTTAACCCAATTCAATTTTATTTGCATTAAATCTACTTTTAGTTTTGTTGTGATCCTGCTTACCACTTTGTCCTCTCAACATAATACCTTTAGCTTGGGAAGGACTGCATACTGATGAGTTAGTTATTGCTTCCTTGGCAGGGGCTGTGGTATCCCTTGGGACTCTAAGATTATGATTTGACAGCCATAAAGTAAATCAAAACAGTATAGTTTCTCATGAGAGGTATGGATTAGATAATATAATTTCTTGCTGTAGATGAAAGTACTTTTGATTCTGAAGTTTAAACAGATAGCTCTATGGATAGTAGTAATGCTGTTGAATGTATAAGCGTTGATGACGTTTCTCAATCAATATAAGTAATTTTCACTAATGTAGGAATAGGTAATCTAAGATGTACTACAATTTCTATTATTTTTGGCAGTGGAGCTTGTTTTGTATTAATAATTTTATAATACCAATTCTAAATATATATGGCCTGATAAACTGGGTTCTTATCATTTCTGATTATTTGAAATGTCCTGTAATCCCAAACAATATCTTTACATAAGATAAATAAGGAATTTTCATTCACACTTATTTCATGGTCACCATATCATCTGTGTACATCTGTGTCAGGCAAAAAATATCAGATCCACAAATGATTCAGATCTTATCTGAATCAGAAAATTTAATTCACCTTTGCTTGCATTTTAGAAAGGGGTATTCTAAAGGCAGGCATTTTAGACAGAAGGCTAAATAGTAAGTATTCCCCTTTCTTCCTATTTTTTATGCATAGTACATTGACCTGAGGGAGTTAGTGTATTTATCCACCAAACATCAGCTATCTGGAGATGAGAAATAATATTCACAACATTTTTGTGGTGAAAGATGAATATCTTGCCATTAAAAAAGCCCATATAAGCTAATTCTTTAAGCTAAGACTTAAATGGAATGAGAGGGGAATGGTGGAAAGATTAAAAAGTACCAATGGAATATTGTTACTGGACATAAAATCAGATCTCTCTAAAAGGTGTCCACTCATGTGCATTGGAAAGAACATTGTTTTTTCCACATTTCTTAGCTAGCACAAGCTGCACCTCTGATTTGCAGATAATTAAAGATTGCATGATGAAAGGAACGGGCATATTATTTGACAGAAAGACTGAGATGAAGGTGCCAGCAAACCTTAGAAGACTCCATAATTTGATGTGACTGCTGTCAGGAACACAGACTAGATGAAATTTGATCTATAAGTTACCACCAGAGTAGCTGCTGAAGTGAAAAATGTACATGTCTGGCTTAGATGGGTTTACTGAAATCTCTGATAGTATATATTCATACATTGCTCCAGGGCTAAGAAACACACATTAACCTTCTGTATGCCAGAAATGACAATCTGTATTTGATTGAGGATGTAAGCTTATAATGGCTTTATCTATTTTGATGATCAAGTTCTTTAAAAAGAAAAAAAATCCAGTCAGAATACTGCTTTTATTTCTACTTGAAATTTTTGATTTATTAGTATTCTTCTCACAGTGAAGACAGTGAACATAAACGATAGCCATCTGGTGATAGAAATGATAACTTTGTGTGGAAGGTTTGTAGTTTCTGCAAAAAAAATGTATGGTCTTTATTGACTCAGTGTGCGTGCATCAAGGAACAATGTAATGGTATATAACATAACATTTTTTTTAAAAAAACAGCAGCAAGGCATAACTAACATATGGTGTGCCACAGACCCTAATACTGACAATACTTCAATAGCACTGATTTCCAAGGAAGTTTTTATCCCAAGAGATGTGTGAAAAAAGTTTGAGACATGGTATGGATATAGGAGAGGCAAGGATGGTTTGTAAGGACCAAAAGGCACAATGGTAAAGTGAAGGATATTAAGTTAGTTGTAGCTTGATTTTTCTTCCCTACCTCATGTCTTAATTTATATGGTTTGCTATTTATTTCACCTTTACATGCTTTGCATAATGCTGCTTGCTTTGAAAGTCAACTTGGTCCAACTGGAACCTTCCATTCTTATGTAACATATCATGCTAAGTGTTACTTTTTTTCACAAAAAATGGGCTGTTTTGGGGAGGTTTGCAAAAACTTTTTTTCTTTTTGGAAAGCTCTTTAACTGACTGATGAGAATTACATTGATGAAGTACTGTGCCAGCAGAAACAAAGTCTTAGGTGCTGCAGATTGTCAGCGATTTCCTTCTCCAGCACATGGATAAATACATCTGGAAACATCTACCTAACTACCTACTCTCTCCCTACCTATCTACTGTACTTCTCCCCCTCTCTCTCTTTCTCTCTCTATCCCTCTACCTACCTACCAACCTACCTACTCTCTCTCTCTCTCCCTACATATCTACTGTATTACTCTCTCTCTCTCTTTCTATTTTTCTCTCTCTATCCCTCTACCTACCTACCTACCTACCTACCTACCTACCTACCTACCTACCTACCTACCTAACTAACTAACTAACTAACTAACTACTGTATTTATCTCTCTCTATCTCTCTATTTCTCTCTCTCTCTATTCCTTTATCTACCTACCTACTTACCTAACTGCTTGCTCTCTCTCCTTACCTACCTACTGTATTACTCTCTCTTTCTCTCCCTGTCTATCCCTCTATCTACCTACCTATTTTTTAAAAAAATTGCCTCTTCAAAATCTTGGTGCATCTTATACTCCGGTGCATCTTATACTCTGAAAAATACGGTGGGTTGCAATGTTATCTATTCAGTAATATTCATAATTTGTGTAACTTCAAGTATCTGTCTGTAGTTGAATAGAATTTAAGAATTCCTATGTTATCCACTTTTACAAAATCATTTTATTATTGTTAATAGTTTGTGACTCTCCTTTGAGAGGTGATGTGGTTCTTTCAAAGAAATCGCTTTGAAATTAAGGGCTGTGTCATTATTTATTAAAACTATTTGTGATTTTTTTTTTAAAAAATGCACATCCTATAGATTTTCAAAGGGATGTTAACTTTAAAACAAAGAGGCAATGCTGCAACATGTAACCTTTTCTGAAGTGCTAAATTTTCAAAATAGTCAGAAATCATAGAATCATAGAATTGAGGGGGATATTTACGTGACTTATATCTTATATTCTGCTCAATGTAGGAACCTAAATTAAAGTATCCCTGACTAATGTCCATCTGTGCTTGAACTTATCCAGGCAAGTGGAGCTCACAACCTCCTTTTGTAATCCAACCCACTGCTATATATTTATATACAACAGTGTTAACAATGTACTAGATCCTTGAAATCAATATGTATATATCAAAATATAATTCAAATGTTGATAATCAAAACATATACAGTAACTACTGTAGATCCAGGTTTATTTTCTCAAATCTTGCGTATATATTTTTGTCCAATTCGCATTAAAAAGGTCAAGACTAAAGATTGAAAACCTGGGAATCAGCCAACTGAAATGGACTCGTATGGTGAGTGGTGAGCATCAATTCTACTGTAAACAAGAAAAATCATAGAAGAATAGCAGATCATGCACCTTTCACAAAATACTGACTTAAGTTAAATAAAGCATTCAAAATCTACACTTGGTCAACAAAAAAAATCTGAGATATGATATTATCAAAATTACATTATCTTAACAATGTTCCATGAATAAATGTTGAAGATAACATATTTGATAGACTGTATTTGTTAAAAAGGAGCTTTTAATTTTTTTTATTAAAAACAAAACAATTAAAATACTATGGTTTGTAAAAAGCAAAAGTTGAAAATATTGTGTACTGACAATGTTGAAAGTTAATGAGGAAATACAAAAAGCAAAATACAATGGTGATAAGGAAAAAAAACCTTGTGTATGAATTCCATATTCTTATATTTAGATTCTATGTATCTATAATCAATACAAAGTAATTGAAAACAATAGTTGAATCGGTGGAACAAGATATTTATCAAATAAACTTAGACAAATGAAGACAAACTTTTATGTAAAGATAGACTTGGTATCTTTAGAAAAATCATATTAATGTAATGGAAGTCTCTTATGTGCTTTTTCAAGAAGCAACTGGACTTTCTGATTTTTATTTGAAGATGTTTTGCTTCTCATCCAAGAAGCTTCTGGATGACTGAGAATCTCCATAGACAAATCTAATGGAAAAGATCTATATGCAGAACTATTTAAAAGTCTTCCAAATTACTGATAATTTGGAATTAATAATTTGGGATAACTACTGAAATAGGATCGTTGATACTTTTAGAAAGTAATATTAAATAGGTCATGTAAAAACATTGCTACTAAAAAAATCTTCTTTTGTAAAAAATCAAATACAGGGCTGTATGTATTATGTAGTTAATACAATGCTAAAGATAAAATCAACATTTGACTTAAGTGTATATTTATTTGTCATAATGTAATGTTTTCACATATGAAACAACAATATGAAGTTACTGACAGGGATTACATTCAGGCTTAGGACCACCTGCTACTGGGATGTCTTCAAGTTGTAAAGCATTCTACTTGGAAAAATAAGCTGAAGATCACTTTTATTGAATCCATGACTTAATTGCAGCTCATAAAGCCTTCTTTCAGTTCAATTCAAGCAAAAATTATTAATCTTAAAATTTTAATTTACACTAGAACTGAAAATTCTGTGATATAGAAAAACCTCATCCCAGTTCTGTCTAAACATATACAGATTTCAGTAAATGTGTAAATTATAAAAGAACATCAGGAAACCTGTTTAAACATTACATTGTTATTGCTTAATCAAGAATCCAATTGAAATATTAGTCATTTAAAAGGCTTGTTCAGTTTTTCATTATTCAGCATTGTATTTTAATTCTACTGCTACACATAACTTACACATGGCAACACAGAAGTGCTCAAATTACTTTAGGGCAATTCACAAATGCTTACTTTGTCAGACCCAAGAAAATGTAGTGAGATGATAAATGAAGACAGCAAAAAGCTATTTTTATACCTTTCTTCCTTTTTATATTACTTTTTTTTAACATGGTGCTGATGTGTAGGCTGTGTGAAGAAGGTTAAGCTGTTATTATTCTTTTTGAGAAATTTGAGGTGGTGGGAACAAGTTGGAGTGAATCCTGGCTAGAATGGTTGACAACCAGGTACTTTGTGGGGCATCATCTTAGTTATTGGAGAAGAGATACTGTGTGAGCCAAGTTTTGCGTTACTCTGATTAGACAGTGGCCAATCTTAGGAAAATGAAATGACATAAGAGATGGCTAGAATGCTACTGGAGGGAGATAAGGATGAAGCTAAAGGTACAACCCTTTAATGGGACTTACCTTATGGCAATAAGAGTAAAAAGTATTCTTACTTCTCTGCTATTATTGGTAGGTAGATTGCAAGCTGATGGCTCTGTTTTGGGTGATTAGGACATTCTCTAGCAGAGGAGGCAGGTAACTCCTTGTAGAAATAGCAGGTGGATGCTGTGGTTGGAAGGGTCTTTGTATAAATATATTTTGTGCATCAGTTGTGCCCATTTATGGACTATGAAGCCTCAGTCACCCATCTCTTAATCACCTCCTATTTGGATTATTGCTTCACCTTGACATTGGCCCAGAATGAAGGGATTGCCATCTAAGGAGATTTGGTCTGGCACTCTGGGGGTGGGGGGTGGGTATGTTTTAGCCAGTGGTGAAATTCAAAAAATTTACTACCGGTTCTGTGGTGGGCATGACAGGGGAAGGATATTGCAAAATCTCCATTCCCACCACACTCTGGGGCCAGCCAGAGGTGGTATTTGCTAGTTCTTCAAACTACTCAAAATTTCTGCTACCGGTTCTCCACAACCTGTCAGAACCCTCTGAATTTCACTCCTGGTTTTTGCTATGCTTTATTGATTGCTTGAGCCATCTAGAGCCATTGTATGAGATATGCAGAGATATAAGTCATGTAAACAAACAAACAATTTCCTGACAGTTAGAACAATTAACCAGTGGAACAACTTGCCTCCAGAAGTGAATTCTCCAACACTGGAAGCTTTTAAGAAGAGATTGGACAACCATTTATCTGAATGGTATAGGGTTTCCTGTCTGAGCAGTGGGTTGGACTAGAAGATCCCTTCCAACTATTCTATTCTATTCTATTCTATTCTATTCCTATTCCTATTCCTATTCCTATTCCTATTCCTATTCCTATTCCTATTCCTATTCCTATTCCTATTCCTATTCCTATTCCTATTCCTATTCCTATTCCTATTCCTATTCCTATTAACAACAGCAATTTACTGTATGGAATCTAGATAACAGTTTGTGAGATTTTGATGCATTTCCACAAACAATTTCAAATAGAAACTAAGGATACTTTAAATGGGTGAATTAGTTTTAGAATAAAGCACTTCTCTATGAGGAATTAGACCTCAAACTATGGTAATTAATTTACAACAAATGATCATATTGCTTTTCATGTAGCCTACATATATGCTTCTGTTTTAATTTGTATATACTTGACCAGAATTTGGTATTTCAAATGAAATAAAAATAAAAACGCTCTAAGATCTTGCATAGCTCCAATCACAAGAATTTCTAAAACTGCTATGATGCTGCTCTCGTGATATTGTTCTTTCACATATACTTAAAAGACATTGAAAAAATGAGAAAGGAAGCTATAAAAGTATTCATGTTCTCTGTATTTAGATTATATTAGGCATAATAGTTCAAGCAGTGCATGTCTGCAAAATCCACAATGGCAGGAGTAATCTTGATGATAAATTGAGTAGTATTCAGAAAGTAGAAAGGTTTCTATTTGCATTTCTCATGCATGCTGCAGAATTGGGGGGGAGGCTGGGTGTCATAGCAAGAATTGCCAAAATCAGTAAAAAATGAATTTAGAATTGTGTCAGATTTCCTTTCTTTATGAATTATTTATTCAATATGATTATTTTTCTTTGTGACTTGATTTCTGCCCTTCAAAGAGATGCCAGGTGATATATTTTATTCCATTACTAATGATTTAGAGTATTTCACAATGAAATTAAATTGAGTGTCTGTAATTTGAATGTAAAACCAACATTGTTTAAAAAGCACATAAAATGGGAAAATGTCATTCTTTCATTTTTATTTCTATAGTAACAGATGACACTGTTCAGAGTAAGCTGAAGCAAGGATATTGAAGAAAGATATGAGCTAGAGTTTTTGTTTCCTCCAGGTGACCGATGCGGTTTTACTCTATAAAAGTATTATTATACTCTGATATTGTAGAGAGCAAGTCATTAAAGCAGAGGCTGAGGAAAAAGTTCTGCAGTGCTTTAGGCAGTTAATATTGAAAACGTATTCCCAGCTGTTATATGCTGTGGAACTTTTCCCATATTGATTACTTGATTCACTGTGCCTTATCCTGCAGGGTTCTGTGAAATACCAATGGTCACATTGTGGTTTAGGTCTTGATAGTCAAAGCCAGGAGGGCTCTACAGAAGAAGCTTCGCTGGTGTGAATGAATCTGAACTAAGGATCTCAATGAAGAAGAAAAGTTAGCAAGTATAATTGAGATAGCCAGGAATACACTTGAAAAGTGAATATAGAGCCAGAAAGAATGCTGACGTATATGGACCCTAGATTTTTGAGGAATTATCCCAGTTTCTAAATGAAGTGTTACATTCAAAACATGAGATCATACTGGGAATATTAGCCAAGATCTTCTTAGGATGTCATTTTCTTTTTTCTTTCAGAATGGGATCATAAGATATCCGTGAGAGAGTAAAATTTCATTTAGCTGCCATTGTTCTATACAGAAAATTAATTTTTGGAGCTTCGTATAAATATACAAAATATAGAGTATCTTTCTAATGTTAGTGGTACTGTATATTTTATGTTACATATCATTTGTTGCTGATCACTCTACAATTGCCCTTACCCACCATTTTTATTTTATATAAATGCCTTTATCTATCTATATAAAAATGGTTTTGTGTTTGTATGTTCCAGCACTACACTGGAACGCCTCAAGCAATTTCAACCGAACTTGGTACACAGATGACTTTCTCTCTGGAAACAAATTCTGTGGGGGTAAAACACCCCTAACAGCCCTCAAGAGGGTGTGTTTTGTTAAGATACAGCTTGTTGTGCCTTAAATAACTTTTACTGTACTGCCGTAAAATGGCTTCTATGTGCAGCACAGTGGAGTTGCCATGGTAATAGCTTTACAGTACTCCACAAGGGGGCTAAGGGGAAAAATCCAACATTAGAAATTACGTTTGACATTTCACCCTATCAATAAATAGCCAGGCAACTCCAGGTTATCAGCTAGTTGAAAATAAAGATGATGGGTGAGGCTGATACATTATTTTGTAACATGCTTACTTACCCTTTTTTTAAAAATAAAATGGGAGATAGAGTCCCATTTGCAAGGAAGTATTTGTAGACAGACTGTCATACACACCACACATATCTTCATTTGGTAGTTTATAACCTGATATATTAGTATTTATCCATAATAAAGTTTTTCTGTCTAATTAGTTTTTAATATTTATACTATTCTAATATTATTTTATTTAGCAGTCTTTAAATATGCTTTAATTTGAACCTTGCAACTTCTTGCAAAGATTTTATAAAATTATGTCAGTGATGTAATAAAACTACTGCTGCTACTGCTGCTGCTGCTTTCAAACAGAAAACGACTTCTTTCTTTTTTTATATAAATAATGTGGCAGGGTTTAAAACAAACTTGATGTGTTTCACTTCTTTAAAATGAAATTAAGCATTTTATTATATAGTACAACGAAGCAAATCTCTTTAAAAATCTAAGTCACTGTGTGTGAATAGAACATTTCCTGAGGGGCAGTGAGTGCTTTGGATCAGCTAATATATGTTGTCTTTTTGACCAAGAATATTTTGAGGATTTCTAAATAACTTGTCAAACATGTCAGAATTCTTCTATGCAGTCTTCACTGTTTTTCTTTCTAATTCAGAATCTACTATTGACCTAGGCACAACAGATGAAAGGTAAGCACAGAGCAATTTGGTTTAATTAAATGCATTTTATTCATACCACTAGGATACACCATCTGGTGGTGGATTCTGCCAAGTTAGTCAACCATCACTTTGAAATGAGTACCACCTGCATGTACAATGTAATGGGACAATTGCCACATAGAGTATTTGAAGGATGCTTGACTTCTTCCTGATTTCTCAGAATTTATAGTATGTTTGTTTCAAATCTAAACAGTTGATACTATAACTTTTGTCTGTAGGCTTTTGGAATTTTCATTAGAAGCAAAAGCAGTTTAATTTCAGAGATAAATATGCATAAAGGATATAGTTACCAGCTTGGTGAACTTCTTATACATTGAAATGACATATTTCACAATGAACATTTACTGATATAAAACTATTAGTGGTATGTAAAAGCAATGTTTTCAATTATAAATACTTTTGTCTGTCTGTCTGCATGAATTAATAAAAGGTATGTTACATAAGAAGGGACGCAGTGGCTCAGTGGTTAAGACGCTGAGCTTGTTGATCAGAAAGGTTCGGCAGTTTGGTGGTTCAAATCCCTAGTGCCACCTAACAGAGTTCCCATTACTTCATCAAATGTCCAAATAATTGCTATGTTAATTTGTGAATTTACTTCTCATATTTATGCATTCAGAAAAGTCTAAATTTTTGATTATGATACAAAGTGTGTGATGGTTCTTTGGATTCTAGTTAGTATAATTGGTTGCATTAGTTTTGGATAATTTTGAGGTCAATAAATTGGACAAAGTGAATGCCAATTCACATTCAGGTTACAAAATGAATGCCATCTGCATGTTTTTTGTTTTAAAATATTTGAAAATGTACATGTATGTTTAAATTTAAATGGTGCAAAGGAATAATGATATAACTGTATTTAAAGTAGGAGTAGAGGGTGTGTGGGTTTAAAGTCTCTTCCCTTAAAATAACAATAAAAATTAATGCATTGCTTTTGAATTGTCTGTCATTTGCTTCCAGCATTATTCAGTAAAAATACATTTTTTTATGATTCACATTAAATGTGCATTTAGTTAAATATGGTGTAGCTATTTTGTCAGATTGGATATATTTTTGTACGATATCAGTAAGATTCCCAACACATTTTACAAAAAAAATACATCTCTTACATTTAAGAAAGAATTAAGAAATAAAACCCAGAGAAAGGATTTCATTAGAGCAATAAGCTTTGGTTGAGCATTTTTTGATCTTATTAGAAATTACACTTTGAGAGGATTGAAGTGCACATTGTACCTTCATTTGATCTTTCCTGTAACTAGAGCTTTTCCTGCAGCTAGAACTGTGAAACCAGCATTTGGCTATCAAAGTCTTAATTTTGATAGAAGAAAGGGGAAGGGGGAGTGGAAGAGGAAAAGGACTCCACCTGGCCACAGATCCACTTCTTCTGTTTGCTCACAGCTGCAACAGAGCAGGAGGCCAAGTGAGGCACCAGTACTGTGACCACAAGGTGAGGCAGGTGTCGGGGTGTGGTTGGCCTGGCTGTGGGGGCCGTGAGGTAAGCCGGTACAAGGTGCATGGGGCAGCTCCACCACTCTGCCTTACCTTGGGGTTGAGGCACTGGTGCATCACTCAACCTCACATCGGTGAGTACCACATGGTATCACATCAGTGCTGGAAGATATGGCCCAGTAACCATGTGGGCTCCTGCTGCATGTCGTTGTTAGTGTTGCTGCCACAAGGCAGTTTTTGAGCATGGATGGCCTGGCTGCAGGGCCCCTAAGGTAAGCCAGTGTGTGCATGGGACACTCCACCCCCTGCCTCACCTCGTACTTGTGTTGGTGGCACCATGAGCAACCAGACAGAATAACCAGCTGGCCAGCTACAGAGGCACTTAAATTGGTCTTATTTTGGGGGGATAGGGCTTATATTGGGCACATGTGCAAAAAAACATGGTAGGCCTTATTTTGGGGATAGGTTTTATTTTTGGAGAAACATGGTAGTTTGATGTAGTGCTTAAGGCATTAGGCTAGAAACCAGGAGACTGTGAGTTCAAGTTCCACTTTAGGCACAAAAGGTGATCTACTTTCAGCCCTAATAATGGCAAACCACTTTTGCAAAACCATGCCAAGCAAAAAGAAACTTGTCAAGGCAGTCTCCAAGAATTGAATGGAAGAAAAAAAAGCCTAATTGCTACTGTAATGGAAAAAAATGTTTAACAAGTAAAATTAGAAATTTCCCCAAATGTCTAAAGACTAACTATTGTAAAAATATCTCTTGTGGCCCCTGTTTTATTTACTAACAAAAACTTACTTCACATAAGATGGCTAAAGTTCCTCCACTTGGTGTGAAATTTGGTGGGGAATCAAAAGACTTAGGTTTTTTCCTGGTTCAGGTATGGAATTTTATGCAACAGTTCAGAGAAGACCTCTCCATGGAAGAAGCCAAGGTAAGAGTGGTTACCATGGTGCTAGAAAACAAGGCAGTGGCTTGGATGGTTGCCCTTCATAATGATGACTCCCCCCTACTGAGAGACTATAATATATTTATGGCTGCCCTGAGGAAATGCTTTGATGATACGCTCACGGAGCGGAAGGCTAGAACCAGAATGAAAATCCTTACCCAGGGGAAAAGGCCAATTGCTGAATATATACAAGAGTTTTGTGAATTGTCTGTTTATATGCGGGGTTGGTCTGAAGAGGCTCTGATGGACAGCTTCATGGACAGTTTAAACAAAGATATATACCAGAACTGTGTAAACAGCCCCCCCCTGTAGATTGCAACCCTGGTATGAATTGGCAGCAGATATGGAAATCGATTTAGCCCGCGACAAGTACCATGAGGACAGTGAGAAAGAGAAGGCTACCCCTCCCAACACAAGGAGCTCCAAAAGGAGGGAAAAGTTGGTCTGCAAGCAAGCCCTGGTCGATCACTTGTTTTTGTTGCGGGAAGGAGGGGCACCAAGCAGCAAACTGCCACACCAAGATGGGCCCAAACTGCCTGTGAGGGGGGGGAGAAAGCCAGACAAACCACCTGGGAAGAGAAGGGATACCACCATGAAAGTGCTGCGCAGTTCCTTCCTACTCCAGGGGAAGAGGAACCATCCTCCTCATCGGAGGAAAGTGAAACCGAATCTGACGATGGATGTCTGGTAAGTTCCCGATCGGGCCCCATGACTATCCCAGTAGAACTTAAAGTGCCCTCTACTGGAGCCCAAGCAAAAATGCTGGCCCTTTTAGATTCGGGTTGTACACGTTGCATCATTAGCCCTGAAGTGGTTGAAAAACTCAGCCTGAAACTGAAAACTTTAAAAGTCCCCATTGCTTTTTGCCAGTTGGACGGATCGATAGCTGGGGGAAGCCCTGCCCATTTTGTGACTGAACCAATAGACATGTGGATGGGAACTCACCAAGAGACAATAACTTTTATTGTCACACAGGGAATGGACCGGCCTCTCATACTGGGCTTACCCTGATTACGTAAATGGAACCCACACATCAATTGGAGGAAAAGGGTGGTTGCACATCTGCTCTGCTATACCCCCTGAGGGAGAAGGGAGGGCTCCCAATATTGCTAACGCTGAATCTAATCTAGCAGCTACAGTGCTAGAAAAAATTGAGGGAGAGAAGAAAATCCCACAAGAATATTGGGACCTAAGGGATGTTTTCAGTGAAAAATCCTCTGATAAATTGCCCTCTCACCGCGCAACAGATTGCAGCATTGATATCCTCCTGGGGTAAAACTTCCAAAACCCCAAATCTACTCAATGCCCCGTGAGATGGAAGAATTACAGAAGTTTATTGACAAAAATTTACAAAGGGGGTTTATTGAACCTGCTAGGCCATGAGTGGCCGCTCCAGTGTTGTTCAGAGAAAAGAAAGATGGCTCCTTTCGTCTTTGTGTTAATTACAAAAATCTTAATGCTGTATGCATATAAAATGTTTACCCTCTCCCTCTGATGAAGGACATGTTGGCCCAATTGGGTAAAGGAAAGATGTTCACAAAATTGGACCTAAGAGAGGTCTATTACAGAGTCAGAATTAAAGAGGGAGATGAATGGAAAACTGCTTTCAACTGCCCACTTGGTTGTTTCCAATTCCAAGTACTCCCATTTGGCCTCCAGGGGGCACCAGTCCTCCAGGATTGAGCGGCCTATAAATTGTACCAATAATTAAATAGTACCAGCAGTTTTTATGCAATTAATAAATGAGGTTTTGCATGATCACCTGTACAAGGGCGTGATGGTCTACCTAGATGACATCCTTATTTACACGGGAAAACATGAAGAACATGTGACATTGGTATGATCAGTACTCAAAAAACTCCGGGCCGCAGAACTATATGCCAAATTGTCCAAATGTGAATTTCATCAGGAAAAAATTGACTACCTTGGCTATTGCATCTCCCATCTAGATGGACCAGCAAAAGTCCATGATGTTACTGAGTGGGCACCCCCTCGCACCCGCAAACAATTACAAAGTTTTTTTGGGGATTTGCGAATTTTTATCGTCAATTTATTCCCTCATTCGCCAGCATTGTTCTGCAAATTACAAATCTCCTAAAGTCTAAAGGGGAGGCCAAACCCAAACTGGGGAAGCCATTGAATTGGACTATGGAATGTCAAGCCGCATTCAAAAAACTGAAGCGACTCTTTGCAGCTGAACCTGTTTTAAAACACCCAGATATGGATGCACCATTTATCGTTCAAGCTGACACCAGTGATGTGGCGGTGGGAGCAGTGTTACTTCAAACAAACACTGATGGGAACCTGCAACCTTGTGCTTACACCTCTCGCAAACTAACAGAAGAAGTCTCTTTTTAATAAGCAGTCAAAGGCCTTGGCGAAAGGATTTTCCAAAAGAATAATAATAATAATAATAGTAAGTAATAATAATAATAATAATAATAATAATAATAATAATAATAATAATAATTGACAGTTAAAAATTGACAAAATCACCATCAGTCAAATGCAAAAAGCCGCACTGCTTGGATCTGCACGCATATTACGAAAATACGTTACGACGTCCTAGGTCCCTGGGTGGGGCCCGACTAGTAACCAATGCCAAATCCGGCGAAACAACTGGCTGCTGTGATACAATTGTATAATAATAATAATAATAATAATAATAATAATAATAATAATAATAATAATAATAATAATAATAATAATAATAATAATAATAATAGCCCGGATGAGAAAGGAGGAAGGTTGGGATCAGGTTGGCATCTGGTCCCGTAAAAAAACCCCCGCCAACCCATACAATATGGTGAAAAAAACAAATAAGAATTCCATACCGCATCGGTCGTCGCGCGGGTTAACAAGGGCCGCGGCGGATGTTGGGGTCCATGGACATCCGTCAACAAGTGGGCTACAAGTGGACCAGCCAACAAAACGACAAAAATATAGTGCAGATGAAAACCGTGCCATAATGGCCTGTTACTACAACTCAGAGCCAGAAAAAAGAGGCTATTTAAAGCGAATGTATGAATTATGGAAACAACAATATCCAGATTCAAATGTTAGTGAACAACGACTAGCAGATCAAAGGCGATTTATTATACGGAATAAAGTGTTTAGTGAACATGAGGAAATTCAGGCAAATTGCAAAACCCAAAAAACAATATCACAAGCGGAAATAACTGATATTCAAGACACAACTAAAGACATTATAGTAGAACTCCCAGAAGAAGCTCTTGGGGAGGAAATAATATCACCACCACTAGAACCAGTTATCACTGAACCAACTGATGAACTAACTCAAAAACAAAAGAATTGAAGGATAAGATCATGGAGCATTTTCTGCTTAATAAGGAAAGGCAACGTTTACCATCACTAAAAACTGTGCCGAAGAAAATTTTGGCCCCTATCATGAAAATGGTTAATGCAGTGTTTTCAACAATTGAACCGGGATCCATCTTGGAAACAAACCAGTTAATGTACAGCACAGCTGTAATAGTCACTAATGAACTAGGCATTAAAATTAAAGTACCTAGTCATACAACAGAAAAAGCATCAAAGCCAAAGTGGAAAATCCGTTTAGAACAAAAAATAAAAAAATTAAGGGCAGATGCTAGTAACTTAAAGAACATGCATGAGCAACGGCTTAAAAACAACAAAATCATAGATCGGCTAATCAGGAGATATAGATTGGATACAAGAAACATCAATGAAGCTGTAGAGATTGTAAAACAGCAGATAACAGCAACAGCTAGAAAAATTGAAAGATATGAGGCACGAATCATCCAATATAAACAAAATCAGCAATTTCGATCAGACCAACGGCGTTTTTATCAAAGTCTTAATGTAAATGGTGACACCAAAAGTGAAAAACCAGAAAAACAGGCCACAGTTGAATTCTGGAAAGAATTGTGGGAAAATGCAAAGGACTACAACAAGGAAGCAAAGTGGATACATGACTTTGAGAAAAGCATTGGCAACAAACAAATGCAAGTATTAGAAATAACAACTGAGATGGTCAAAAATCGAGTTAAAAAGGTAAAGAATTGGACATCATCTGGAAAGGACCAATTACATGGTTTCTGGCTCAAATATCTGACCAGTTTACATGCAATATTGGCCAGGCAACTGAATGAAATTTTACAAAAGGGCCAAATTGATGAATGGTTGACAACTGGAAAAACATACTTGATTCAGAAAGATCCAACTAAAGGAACAACACCTGAAAACTATAGACCAATAACATGCTTGCCAACAACCTTCAAATTACTCACAGGCATTATTGCAGATAACATGATGGATTATTTGGAAACAAACAACATCTTGCCAGTAGAGCAAAAAGGCAACAAAAGAAGGAGCAGGGGCACAAAAGATCAGCTTCTAATTGATAAAATGATATTAGAAAATTGTAAGAACAGAAAAACGAACTTGAATATGGTCTGGATTGATTACAAAAAGGGATTTGACTCACTGCCACATAGTTGGATCATAAAATGCTTAGAAACAACTGGCATTAGCAAAAATATTACATCCTTTACTGAAAAGGCAATGAAACAATGGAGAACTGAGTTGGCAGTAGGGAATGAGATCTACGGAATGGTTAATATCAAGCGAGGAATTTTCCAGGGTGATTCACTTTCACCTCTTCTCTTCATCATCGCAATGATCCCACTATCAGTAATCTTAAAAAAAATGAAATTAGGCTACCAAACAGCCAAAAAAGCTGAAAAAAATTCGCATTTACTATATATGGATGATTTGAAACTCTATGGAAAGTCAGAAATAGAAATCCAATCATTGACAAATACAGTCCGAGTATTCAGCACCGATATTTCAATGCAGTTTGGCATGGAAAAATGCGCCACTGTATCCATAAAAAGGGGCAAAATCACTGCATCTGAGGGAATTGAAATGCCCAATGGCCAACTAATTAAATGCAAAGAAAATGAAGCCTACAAATACTTAGGCATTCTGCAGTTGGATAACATCAAGCATGGAGAAGTAAAAACTATTGTCAGACGAGAGTACACCAACAGAGTTAGGAAAATTTTGAAATCTAAATTGAATGGTGGAAATACAATCAAGGCCATAAATACCTG
Organism: Thamnophis sirtalis; assembly: GCF_051295495.1. NCBI lineage: Eukaryota > Metazoa > Chordata > Lepidosauria > Squamata > Natricidae > Thamnophis > Thamnophis sirtalis. Next base: position 36,070,713 of record NW_028261390.1, on the reverse strand, counting down.
GGCAATACCAGTTATAAGATACACAGCTGGCATAGTTAACTGGACACAAGCTGATTTGGACCTTTTGGACCGAAAAACCAGGAAACTAATGACAATGCACTACAGTTTACATCCACGTGGTGATACTGATAGACTATATCTGCCCCCGAAAATCAGGTGGCAGAGGATTATTACAAGTGAAGCAAACAGTTGAAGAAGAAAAACATGCACTGGCTGATTATTTAAAGAAAGTCAAGAACATCTATTAATCGAAGTAAAGAACAAAAATCTACTGAAGGCCCAACAGACAAAACAAGAATACAGAAAAGATGTGATAAAATCAGGAATGGAGAGTTGGCAGAACAAAGCACTGCATGGTCAATTTCTGGAAAAAATAAAAGATAAAGTGGACAGGGAACAAACTTGGTTATGGTTAAAAACAGGTACATTAAAGAAAGAAACAGAGTCACTAATCCTGGCTGCGCAAGAACAAGCTATCCGCACAAATGCCATTAAGGCCAAAATCGAAAAATCCTCTGATGATGCCAAATGCAGACTTTGCAAAGAAGCTGACGAAACTGTTGATCACATACTCAGCTGCTGTAAAAAAATCGCGCAGACTGATTATAAATTGCGGCACAATTCAGTAGCACAAATGATCCATTGGAATTTGTGCAAAAATTATAATATTAAAACAGCAACAAACTGGTGGGAACATCAGCCTGAAAGAGTCACAGAAAATCAGATGGTCAAGATCTTGTGGGATTTCCGTATACAAACCGACAAAATACTGGCGCATAATACACCAGACATCACACTGGTTGAGAAAAACAAGGTTACAATCATAGACATCGCAATACCAGGTGATAGCAGGGTCGCCGAGAAGGAACATGAAAAAATCGCGAAATACCAGGATTTAAAAATCGAAATTCAACGACTATGGCACAAACCAGCAGTGGTAATTCCAGTGGTAATTGGCACACTGGGTGCTATTCCAAAAGCACTGGAATTACATTTAAAACAGTTAAAAATTGACAAAATCACCATCAGTCAAATGCAAAAAGCCGCACTGCTTGGATCTGCACGGATATTAAGAAAATACGTTACGACGTCCTAGGCCCATGGGTGGGGCCCGACTAGTAACCAATGCCAAATCCGGCGAAACAACTGGCCGTTGTGATACAATTGAATAATAATAATAATAATAATAATAATAATAATAATAATAATAATAATAATAATAATAAAGTTTAAAAACAAGGGACATTTATGCAGAAGGGAGGGGTGAAGAGGATCTTGTCCATCATCGAGGAGAAATCAGGCAACCCCCCCCCCCCCACACAAATCCAATTTTAATAGTGGATAATAATTAAGCTCTATTTGAAGGAGAGGGAAACGGAGGTATAATTTTTCAGGCAAGGGAAGGACCTGATGCAAAAATGAAAGGACCACCTACCCAAGTGGATCCTGGGCTGGGGAGTAGGGGCAACAGGGGAACGGGGTGGGGGGGCAGGATAGAGGGATAGAAGTAATAAGATCAGCAGCAATTCCTAGCAAAATAAAAGCAGAAAAATAATCCCATTTTCAGAGAGTTAAAAGGCGCAACCCCCCTCCCCGAAGGACAAATGGCAGACCCTCCCCCACCCCCTTGAGAGATCAAGACACACCCCCCCAAGCTTCATGGGATCCAAATGTCTCTCCCCCCCAACCACATCTGCAGTGCCCAGCCACACCTGGGGATTGTCTTGTCAAAACCTGAAGCCCTTCTTTGCGTTATTGAGGGGGGGAGGGCGAGAACAGCTTCTGATTCAAGACCTCCCCCTCCTCAGACCTGGCTGCAGCTGTGGATGCACCCAAGCCCACCCCCTCACCCCCAAACCCTGCCTGGCTCCATAACCCGAAGAAATCCGGAGACCCTCCTCAGAAGACCCCCCTCCCTTCAAGGGGGTGGGGGGGGAGAAGCAGTCCAGAGTTACCACCAGAGTGAAAAAGCAGGCTGGGGGGGTGAGTGAAGGGGAGGCGCGCGCGCGCACACACACACACACACACACACAGGGGGAGGGAGGGAGGGAGGAAGAGCAGCTGGTTTGATTTTTCCTTTTATAAATTAATTTCCACACCAGTTACTACCTGCATCGTGTGTGTGTGTGTGTGTGTGTGTGTGTGTCCGTGTCCAGGCATTCACACACGCAATGCACACCCTTAGCAAGAAGGGAAAAAAAGCTTTGAATCTCCACTAAAGGATCCCCAGCCAAACTCAGAATAGATCGGGGTTTTTTGGAGGGGAAGGGGAATCCCAGCATTCAAAGGATGGAAGGAGACCCCCCTTGAGGGCCTTTGTGCTCCCCCTTCCTCTTGTTCTCTCTCTCTCTCTCGGCCCACAGACACACAGGCACATACTCCAACCCTGGATTCCGTATTAAGAAACAAAAGCCCCTTCCTCACCTCCCCGCCAACCACGGTCGAGGGGTTCGAAGGGTGGATATATCTTAGCAAAAACACTGTGTCCCCCCCCACCCCACAAGGGGAACCCACTAATTTGGCAACTGGCTGAATTTCCACAATTTTTCCCTTCCTTTTTTTGGGGGGGGGAGCAGGGTGGTTGGGGGAGACGCGCAGATCCAAGATGAATTCCTGCTCACCCCCCCAGCCACTCCCAGTGAAGAAAAGTGGGGGTGAGGAAGAGCTTCCTCCTGGTTAGTGTGTTACCAATGATTGCAAAGCCTCTCCCCCCCCTACCCCCCCGGAAAACACAACGACAAAAACCTGACACGCTTCTGCTCGTGATGCTCCGAGCTACGGGACAAGCGAAGTCTCTCTAACCCACCTCTGGTTTCATTTTAACAGGAGGGAGGGGGGAGGAAGAAAGGAAAGCAAAAATGAAACCGGGGATGGTGGGGGAGAGGGGGGAACGGGACGAGACATTGGGAAAGATCCAGACATTCGGAAGTGGGGTTTAAATAATCACAGAGAAGTCTCTGCCAGCTTGGTAGGGAGTTTCGTCAAGCCCAGAATAGGGATTCTGTTAGGCGGGTGTGCATCGGTATACAAACAGACACACACACACATCTGCAGTTCAGATTCGGGTGACCAGAGCAGTCCAGCGGCCCCTTCAGGGATGGGGCACGGGGGCTGACCATGGGACCAGCGGAAACTGTCATGGGCTGCTGCTGCTCAGGTGCTGGAGGTGTCCAGGGCTTCGGCGTAAGTGATTATCCATTTTGGGTCTCACTTTTGCAAATTACAAAGAGATTCCATTTCTTGTATGTGATATAGAACAGCTGCCCGGAGGTCGAACTCCCCCCAGCTGGCTTTCCGTTCTAGACTGCTGGGCTGCCTCTGCTTTTTGGTGGAGACTAAGAAAGTGTTCGTAGGAGAAGACAGGCGACTGTCTCCAGGATGATAGTCCTTGGTGAGGAACACAAAGGTCCCCGGGCCCCCCAGCTCAGCCTGGGGCAGGCCCCCCGGCAAGTGGGGCTCTAAAAGCAGGTCGTTCTCCTCCCCAGCGGCCCCCATCTTCAAGAGTCCACCCAAAAGCTGGGGACTAGTCCGTCTGGCCAGCTCGTAGGCCTTCGGGAAGGCCGGCTGTTCGGGTCCAGTGGAAGGAGTCTCGGCCGCAGGAGGAACTGACGCGGCAGGGTAGGAGGAATCCTGGAAGGTCACCTCACCCACCTTGGTGTCCGTCGGCTTCCTGGGCGAGGCGTCCGGACCCGCGCTGGGCTCGTTTATAAAGGATAACCCCCACTGATTCTGGAAGATCTCGCCTAGGTTTTGCTGCATGGCCAGGAATGGAGCCTCGGCCTGGGCTGCCACGCTGAACAGGCCATGCATGTTTGACGGGTAGATGAAAAGGCTCGCCTTCTGTGGGTCCATGGCGGCCGCAGAGGGTCTGGCGCCCTGGGGTGCCAATTTGGAAGAAGCCGAAAGGACAGTACTAGCAGCTGGTACCAGCAGGGCCTGGACCTCGGCCAGACACACCCCGCGGTCAGCCCCGGCCAAGAGGGGCCCGTTGGAAAAGCTGGCCGATGTAACAGACTTCATGGCAGACATGGGGACCTGGGAGAGGTGGTTGGAGGGCTGGACTTGGACCTCGCCCGCAGAAGACGAACATAAGGAGGAGGAAGAGGAGGAGGAGGTAGAGGAGGAGAGAGAAGGAATAGCCTTCTTGAGGTTCTCTTTCACTTTGCTTGCATAACTGATTTTGGGAACGATCTTCGCACTGCTGTTATCCACGGGGAAAACTGGTGGCGGCTTAAACAGGGTCCAAGAATCTTCCTTCGACGAGGACGTCACCAAGACGTGCTTCCCCTTGGGATGCTCCTCAAACTTCTTGCTGGCCTGTCCGACTTTGGCCTCCGCTGCCTTCCGGAGCATGTCCGGAGCAACTCCGCCCGGCTTCCCATGGCCCACCCCCAGGCCTCCCGGATTCTCACACTTCCAAGCGGGTTTCAGGCCGTCTGGCCAAGGGTCAGCCTTCGGGTCCCCTCCGTCGGCCCCAAAGGGGTCCGTCTCCAGCTTCAAGGCCGGGACGGGGATGCACGGTGCAACCTTCTCTTGCCCCAAGCTCAGGTTCTCACAGCCCTTGATACTGTTGCACCGGCCTTTCCGCTTCTTGGGTGTGGTGTAGCCGCTATCCGAGCCACTGCCATCATTGTCCGCCCCTTTGCCGACGCAGCCGTTGGCGAGGTATTCAGAGCCGTTGGCCGTGATGCCATTGGGGACAGGGTGCATCTCGGCTTTGTCCCAGGATGGACCATCCCTGGCTCGGCTCTCGTGGCATCGCTCGTTCTTCCTGTCCAGGCTGCTTTTCAAACTGAAGGGCTTGGTTTTCAGACCAGCTTTGACAAACATGCCACCTTTCGCCGTCTGCTGGAGAGACAGGCTCAGCTCCTGGCCGGGCTGGCTGCCGTTGGGAACCCCGGAAACAGGGGCAAACAAGTCACCGGCAGCGGGAGACGTCAGGAAGGGGTCTCGTTCACCAACGGTCCCATTGAGTTCGCCATAATCTGCTGCTCGGCGTCCGTCTACGGGCGGGGCTCCAGGGGGCTGGCCCTGGCCATGGAAGCGGAGCGGCGCAGGGGGCGCCTCCATCGGGCACCGGCCGTCCTTCCGCCTGCATGCCCGCCCGCCACCCCCGGCTCTCCTGGCGCGGAAGGGAGGCCGCCGCCACCGCCGCCACTTCCGGCCCCGCCCAGGCAGGGAAGGGAGGGGGAGCCGCTCGCAAACTAACAGAGATGGATAGATGGTGGGCTATATGGGAAAAAGAAACCTTTGCTGTCAGGTGGGCTTTGATGACCTGGCAACATTTTCTTGAAGGGGCTAAACACCCTTTTGAGGTATGGACTGTTCATAAAAATTTGGAGGCATTGACGACCCCTCGAAAGCTATCTCCTAAACCAATGCAGTGGGCGCAACATTTCAACCAGTTCAATTTCACCCTCAAGTACATTCCTGGAGGGAAGAATTTTATGGCTGATGCTTTATCCGGACTTCCACAATACAACAGCTCGAAGCTGAGCGTGGTTCACCCAGTCATCCCAGCGAAGAGTCTTGCTGCCCCGGTGGTTACCAGAAGCCAAAGCAACTTGAATTTGGAGGTCACAACAGACCTCATCTGCAAACTCAAGGAAGGCCTTGAGTTTGATGACTGGTTCAAGGAACATTCAAATGAATATACTATGAAAGATGGACTGGCTTGGTAGGGACTAAATTGTATGTTCTTGCTAGCCTGAAAACTCTTGTTCTTCAGCGGGCCCATGATTCCTGAATGGCAGGCCATTTTGCTTTTGTAAAGACTCCACATCTAGTTAGACACAATTTTGGTGGCCTTCATTGAAAAAAGACATTGAGTCCTATGTAGCCAGTTGTCCCATATGTGCTGCCATAAAGCGCCCACCAGGAAAACCCCAAGGCCTTCTCCAAGGTGTGGCCTGTTCTGAGGCCCTGTGGAAGGATATATCAATGGATTTCATTGTCGAATTACCAGAGAGTCTAGGAAATACCGTGATTTGGGTCATCATCGACCTGTTTTCTAAACAAGTTCATTTTGTGCCCTGTTCCAAGATCCCATCAGCTAAATCGTTAGCTAAATTATTTATTTCTCATATATACCATTTGCATGGAGTACCAGAATGCATACTTTAGAATAGAGGGGTCAAATTCACCTCCCTCTTCTGGAAGGAATTTCTGAAATTAATTGGCTCTCATCAGGGGCTAAGCTCCACCACCATCCTCAGACTAACGGTGCTTGTGAATGGATTAATTCTGTTTTGGAACAGTACCTCTGGTGTTTCATTGGGCCGAGTTGTTACCACATGCTGAGGTGGCATACAACAACTCTGTGCACAGCAGTACTGGTTTCATCCCTTTTAGGATTGTGTTTGGACAGGACTTTGTACCTATTCCAGAATTACCCTGGGAAAAGCCACAAATTTTGTCCCTCTCCGAGTGGAGTGACCAGCTCCAACAAATTTGGCCTATGACCTGCAAAGCATTAGAAGCTGCTCATCGGGCACACAAGAAACAGGCCAACAAAAAGAGGATGAAGCAAAGGGAGTACAAAGTAGGAGATCAAGTACTTTTGTCTACCAAGGTCACCCAGAAGTCAAAGAAATTGGGGCCAAAATACTTTGGTCCATTTCCTATAGTAAAGGTCATTAACCCTGTTTCTGTAAGATTGGAACTCCTGAAGCATCTTAACTGGATTTATCCTGTGTTTCATGTGAACCTCTTGAAACCGGAGCACACTTCCTCTTTTCGTGCACAGCACCCCCTGCCCCTTTTCTCATTGAAGGAGAGCAACATTTTGAGATTAAGGAAATTTTGGATTCCAGGAAACATAGGAATCGAATTCAATATCTAGTCTCCTGGAAACATTTTTCCCCCTCCCAAGCTGAATGGGTTGATAAATCCCATGTTAGGGCTCCTAGACTCTTGCGAAAGTTCTACTCCAAGTACCCTGATAAAGCCTGACCTAAATTAACTTATACATTTCTTTTATTGTCTTGTCCCTGTTTTCTTTGTGTTTGTTAATCTTGCAGGGATGACTTCTTTTCCTGGAGGAGGGCCGGATGTCAGCCTCAGCTTCGCTACTTGCTTTTGGTTGACATTGAAATGGGGAGGGGGAGGCATAGTATTTGGGAGGGGGAAGTTTTAAGTACAGGAGTGATTGAAGGAAAAGGGAGTTTTGTTCTCACCATCTACTGCACATGCCGCAGATAGTGGATTTGCCCGCCAAGGCCAACTGTCTAGCATACCACCCTGATGATGCTTTTCAAAGATGGAACCCACATGACACCTGAGGGGTGAGCGGATTGGACTATGGGATGGGATTACCAGGGGGAGGGAGTTTGGGTCATATATTGATATCTATGATTACGCATGCTTTTGCCTCAGATCTTGCTTTGCTTAGCTGCTATCTACTCATAACCAGTAAAAGTACTCTTAATTCTGCAAAATGGAATTGAGTGGTTTCTTTCTTGGTTACTGAAGTACAATCTTTGTGCATGCTGGCTGTAATTTCACTTTCACTTTCAACATAATCACACAGATAGTTTTTGACTTTCAACCACAGTTGAGCATAAAATTTATGCTGCTAAGCGAGACAATTGTTAAATGACTTTTGCCCCTTTTACAAACTTTCTTGAATCACTGCAGTTAAGATAGTAACACAGTTATTAAGTGAATCTGGTTTCTCTATTGACTTTGCTTGCCAGAAGCCATGAAAGTTGATCACATGACCCTGGGACACTGCAACTGTGATAAATAGCAGTCAATTACAAATTGCCTAAATTTTGATCATGTGACTATGGGGATGCTGCAACAGTTGTAAGTGTAAAAAATGTTCATAAGTCACTTTTTTCAGTGATAACGTAACTTTGAATGGTCACTAAATGAACTGTTGTAAGTCGATGACTCTCTGTAACTGAACGGGACTCCACAAAGGTATGCTGCATGTCTGTGCATGTGCATAGGTGTAAGGAAACAGTGGAAGAATGCCTGGGAGAAGAGTGGTTAAGTTCACATTAACAAAGCTGCTCTTATTTTCTATATTACTTTTCCTGTTGTAAAAACTGCTTCTCTCCATTAAAATAACCACTTTTTAAATTATTATTATTATTATACAATTGTATCACAGCGGCCAGTTGTTTCGCCGGATTTGGCATTGGTTACTAGTCGGGCCCCACCCAGGGGCCTAGGACGTCGTAACGTATTTTCGTAATATGCGTGCAGATCCAAGCAGTGAGGCTTTTTGCATTTGACTGATGGTGATTTTGTCCATTTTTAACTGTTTTAAATGTAATTCCAGTGCTTTTGGAATAGCACCCAGTGTGCCGATTACCACTGGAATTACCACTGCTGGTTTGTGCCATAATCGTTGAATTTCGATTTTTAAGTCCTGGTATTTTGCGATTTTTTCATGTTCCTTCTCGGCGACCCTGCTATCACCTGGTATTGCGATGTCTATGATTGTGACCTTATTCTTCTCAACCAGTGTGATGTCTGGTGTATTACGCGCCAGTTTTTTGTCGGTTTGTATACGGAAATCCCACAAGATCGTGACCATCTGATTTTCGGTGACTTTTTCAGGCTGATGTTCCCACCAGTTTGTTGCTGTTTTAATATTATAATTTTTGCACAAATTCCAATGGATCATTTGTGCTACTGAATTGTGCCGCAATTTATAATCAGTCTGCGCGATTTTTTTTACAGCAGCTGAGTATGTGATCAACAGTTTCATCAGCTTCTTTGCAAAGTCTGCATTTGGCATCATCAGAGGATTTTTCGATTTTGGCCTTAATGGCAATTGTGCGGATAGCTTGTTCTTGCGCAGCCAGGATTAGTGACTCTGTTTCTTTCTTTAATGTACCTGTTTTTAACCATAACCAAGTTTGTTCCCTGTCCACTTTATCTTTTATTTTTTCCAGAAATTGACCATGCAGTGCTTTGTTCTGCCAACTCTCCATTCTTGATTTTATCACATCTTTTCTGTATTCTTGTTTTGTCTGTTGGGCCTTCAGTAGATTTTTGTTCTTTACTTCGATTAATAGATGTTCTTGACTTTCTTTTAAATAATCAGCCAGTGCATGTTTTTCTTCTTCAACTGTTTGCTTCACTTGTAATAATCCTCTGCCACCTGATTTTCGGGGCAGATATAGTCTATCAGTATCACCACGTGAATGTAAACTGTAGTGTATTGTCATTAGTTTCCTGGTTTTTCGGTTAAAAAGGTCCAAATCAGCTTGTGTCCAGTTAACTATACCAGCTGTGTATCTTATAACTGGTATTGCCCAGGTATTTATGCCCTTGATTGTATTTCCACCATTCAATTTAGATTTCAAAATTTTCCTAACTCTGTTGGTGTACTCTCGCCTGACATTAGTTTTTACTTCTCCATGCTTGATGTTATCCAACTGCAGAATGCCTAAGTATTTGTAGGCTTCATTTTCTTTGCATTTAATTAATTGGCCATTGGGCATTTCAATTCCCTCACATGCAGTAATTTTGCCCCTTTTTATGGATACAGTGGCGCATTTTTCCATGCCAAACTGCATTGAAATATCGGTGCTGAATACTCGGACTGTGTTTGTCAATGATTGGATTTCTATTTCTGACTTTCCATAGAGTTTCAAATCATCCATATATAGTAAATGCGAAATTTTTTCAGCTTCTTTGGCTGTTTGGTAGCCTAATTTCATTTTTTTAAAGATTACTGATAGTGGGATCATTGCGATGATGAAGAGAAGAGGTGAAAGTGAATCACCCTGGAAAATTCCTCGCTTGATATTAACCATTCCGTAGATCTCATTCCCTACTGCCAACTCAGTTCTCCATTGTTTCATCGCCTTTTCAGTAAAGGATGTAATATTTTTGCTAATGCCAGTTGTTTCTAAGCATTTTATGATCCAACTATGTGGCAGTGAGTCAAATGCCTTTTTGTAATCAATCCAGACCATATTCAAGTTCGTTTTTCTGTTCTTACAATTTTCTAATATCATTTTATCAATTAGGAGCTGATCTTTTGTGCCCCTGCTCCTTCTTTTGTTATCTTTTTGCTCTACTGGCAAGATGTTTGTTTCCAAATAATCCATCATGTTATCTGCAATAATGCCTGTGAGTAATTTGAAGGTTGTTGACAAGCATGTTATTGGTCTGTAGTTTTCAGGTGTTGTTCCTTTAGTTGCATCTTTCTGAATCAAGTATGTTTTTCCAGTTGTCAACCATTCATCAATTTGGCCCTTTTGTAAAATTTCATTCAGTTGCCTGGCCAATATTGCATGTAAACTGGTCAGATATTTGAGCCAGAAACCATGTAATTGGTCCTTTCCAGGTGATGTCCAATTCTTTACCTTTTTTACTCGATTTTTGACCATCTCAGTTGTTATTTCTAATACTTGCATTTGTTTGTTGCCAATGCTTTTCTCAAAGTCATGTATCCACTTTGCTTCCTTAGTGTAGTCCTTTTCATTTTCCCACAATTCTTTCCAGAATTCAACTGTGGCCTGCTTTTCTGGTTTTTCACTTTTGGTGTCACCATTCACATTAAGACTTTGATAAAAACGCCGTTGGTCTGATCGAAATTGCTGATAAGATCCCATAGACTAGGCCTCCTCCGAATTCCATCTGCCGGCCAATGTTGTCTGGCAACTACTCGGAGGAGAGCCTTATCGGTGGCTGCTCCGACCCTCTGGAACGAACTCCCCGTGGAGATTCGTACCCTCACCACCCTCCAGACCTTCCGCATAGCCCTTAAAACCTGGCTGTTCCGACAGGCCTGGGGCTAAAAGACTTGCAACCCCACTCGAATGGTATGACTGTTGTGCTTTTTTTAATGGTGTATGGTTTTCATGTTTGTAACTTGTCTGTTCCCCCCCCCCCCTTGAACTGTGAGCCAGCCTGAGTCCCCTCAGGGAAAAGGGCAGCATACAAATAAAGTAAATTGAAATTGAAATTGAAATTTTGTTTATATTGGATGATTCGTGCCTCATATCTTTCAATTTTTCTAGCTGTTGCTGTTATCCGCTGTTTTACAATCTCTACAGCTTCATTGATGTTTCTTGTATCCAATCTATATCTTCTGATTAGCCGCTCTATGGTTTTGTTGTTTTTAAGCCATTGCTCACGCATGTTCTTTAAGTTACTAGCATCTGCCCTTAATTTTTTCACTTTTTGTTCTAATCGGATTTTCCACTTTGGCTTTGATGCTTTTTCTGTTGTGTGACTAGGTACTTTGATTTTAATGCCTAGTTCATTAGTGACTATTACAGCTGCGCTGTACATTAACTGGTTCGTTTCCAAGATGGATCCTGATTCAATTGTTGAAAACACTGCATTAACCATTTTCATGATAGGGGCCAAAATTTTCTTAGGCACAGTTTTTAGTGATGGTAAACGTTGCCTTTCCTCATTAAGCAGAAAATGCTCCATGATCTTATCCTTCAATTCTTTTTGTTTTTGAGTTAGTTCATCAGTTGGTTCAGTGATAACTGGTTCTAGTGGTGGTGGTGTTATTTCCTCCCCGAGAGCTTCTTCTGGGAGTTCTACTATAATGTCTTTAGTTGTGTCTTGAATATCAGCTATTTCTGCTTGTGATATTGTTTTTTGGTTTTGCAATTTGCCTGATTTTCCTCAAGTTCAACTTCACTAAACACTTTATTCCGTATAATAAATCGCCTTTGATCTGCTAGTCGTTGTTCACTAACATTTGAATCTGGATATTGTTGTTTCCATAATTCATACATTCGCTTTAAATAACCTCTTTTTTCTGGCTCTGAGTTGTAGTAACAGGCCATTATGGCACAGTTTTCATCTGCACTATATTTTTGTCGTTTTGTTGGCTGGTCCACTTGTAGCCCACTTGTCGACGGATGTCCAGGGACCCCAACATCCGCCGCGGCCCTTGTTAACCCGCGCAACGACCGATGCAGTATAAAATTTTTATTCGTTTCTTTCACCATATTGTATGGGTTGGCGGGGTTTTTTTATGGGGCCAGTTGCCAACCTGACCCCAACCCTCTTCCTTTCTCATCCTGGCTTGGGACCGGCAATGGTGGAGTTGTTGTTGTTGTTGCTGCTGCTGCTGCTGTTGTTGTTATTATACAATTGTATCACAGCGGCCAGTTGTTTCGCCGGATTTGGCATTGGTTACTAGTCGGGCCCCACTCAGGGGTTATATTATTATTATTATTATTATTATTATTATTATTATTATTATTATTATTATTATTATTATTATACAATTGTATCACAGCGGCCAGTTGTTTCGCCGGATTTGGCATTGGTTACTAGTCGGGCCCCACCCAGGGGCCTAGGACGTCGTAACGTATTTTCGTAATATGCGTGCAGATCCAAGCAGTGCGGCTTTTTGCATTTGACTGATGGTGATTTTGTCAATTTTTAACTGTTTTAAATGTAATTCCAGTGCTTTTGGAATAGCACCCAGTGTGCCAATTACCACTGGAATTACCACTGCTGGTTTGTGCCATAGTCGTTGAATTTCGATTTTTAAGTCCTGGTATCTTGCGATTTTTTCACGTTCCTTCTCGGCGACCCTGCTATCACCTGGTATTGCGATGTCTATGATTGTGACCTTATTTTTCTCAACCAGTGTGATGTCTGGTGTATTATGCGCCAGTATTTTGTCGGTTTGTATACGGAAATCCCACAAGATCTTGACTATCTGATTTTTGGTGACTTTTTCAGGCTGATGTTCCCACCAGTTTGTTGCTGTTTTAATATTATAATTTTTGCACAAATTCCAATGGATCATTTGTGCTACTGAATTGTGCCGCAATTTATAATCAGTCTGCGCAATTTTTTTACAGCAGCTGAGTAGTTGTTGTTGTTGTTATTATTATTATTATTATTATTATTATACAATTGTATCACAGCGGCCAGTTGTTTCGCCGGATTTGGCATTGGTTACTAGTCGGGCCCCACCCAGGGGCCTAGGACGTCGTAACGTATTTTCGTAATATGCGTGCAGATCCAAGCAGTGCGGCTTTTTGCATTTGACTGATGGTGATTTTGTCAATTTTTAACTGTTTTAAATGTAATTCCAGTGCTTTTGGAATAGCACCCAGTGTGCCAATTACCACTGGAATTACCACTGCTGGTTTGTGCCATAGTCGTTGAATTTCGATTTTTAAGTCCTGGTATCTTGCGATTTTTTCACGTTCCTTCTCGGCGACCCTGCTATCACCTGGTATTGCGATGTCTATGATTGTGACCTTATTTTTCTCAACCAGTGTGATGTCTGGTGTATTATGCGCCAGTATTTTGTCGGTTTGTATACGGAAATCCCACAAGATCTTGACTATCTGATTTTTGGTGACTTTTTCAGGCTGATGTTCCCACCAGTTTGTTGCTGTTTTAATATTATAATTTTTGCACAAATTCCAATGGATCATTTGTGCTACTGAATTGTGCCGCAATTTATAATCAGTCTGCGCAATTTTTTTACAGCAGCTGAGTAGTTGTTGTTGTTGTTGTTGTTGTTGTTATTATTATTATTATTATTATTATTATTATTATTATTATTATTATTATTATTATTATTATTATTATTATATCAGCCTGAAACATTTATTTTTGCCTTCAGGTATTCTCCATAATCACTAGTTAGAGTTTTTCTTGAAACTATCTGTTCAGACTTAATATTTACTGATGAAGTGAATTCAAAGGAAAATGTAAATGCTGTTTTTCAAGTGTAACATTACATTTACATTTTCAACTGCAACTTCTTCCACCAGCATTTTCCAAGGGGACTAGCAAAGTTTTCAGCTTTAGGAATGCAAGATTTTCCTTTTAGCAAAGTGATGTATATATGAGAAATTGTTTACATCTTTTTTATAAATGTAATATTCATGTTGTTAAATAGAAAATACCCCATCCACCTCCACCACACAAGAAAAATTATGAACAGCAATGATCTAGAATTTACAAGAAAAGGTTTTTTTTTTGTTACTAGTTATTTTAGTCACTATATCTATACACATCCACTCTGTGAGAAACTCATAGTATATATGATAATAGGTATAGCCATAAGGTTATTAGCTACAAATCTCAATTGCAAATTATAGGCAAAATTTCCAATTTCAATCCAAACAGAAATGCTTTTACCAATCCATCAATGAAGAAACTGCAGTGAATCAATCAGCACCTGAACAGCAAGAAGCAGTGCAATTTTGGGTGTAGATATAGAACAGGGCTGTCAAACTCGTGGTCCAGGGGCCGAATGTATCATGCAATGGCCACGCCTCTGCCTGGTTTAGCAAAGGAGAAAAAAGTCCTGATATGTCATGTGATGCTGCCGTGATGAAGCGAGTTTGTCACCCCTGATATAGAATAACTCAAAGAAATATAACACAATGCCGCTTGGTTAAGGGAAGTGGATAAGAATTAAAAAAAAGCAGTTGAAATGAAAGAACTGGCAATAACAGCAGAAATGGTGGAGAAAAGAACAAGGAAGATCAAGAAATGGTCAGCACCAGGGGAAAATGAACTCATGGATTTTTGTTGTAACATCTAACTGGTCTACACTTATTCATTACCAAGTAGTTTTACAACATACTGAAAGGGGGTGAAATTGAAGAATAGCTAACACCTGATAAAACCTACTTGATAATGAAAGATCCAGCAAAAGACAGCAGTAGACAATTAGAGACCAAATTCCTATTACTAAGAACTTTACAATTGCAAACTGATGTGGTAGCTGATGCAACCAACAAGCTGAGAACATATGAACATATGGTTTATGATTTTGATGGTTAAATGGACTGTAGAAAGAAGAGAGTGATGATGTAACCTTAAAGAAAGAAGTAAAATTATAATAGTACTTGTACCTACTGTAAAGACGATTTGAAGCTACTTTATATATTTTTGTTTTTCTCTACTTGTTCTTTATTACAATTTTACAATCTTTGTCCTTAATTTCTTTATTTTTCTTTATTTTTCTTACTTTATATTATGTTACAGTAGTTTTTATTTTTTTAAAACTTTTAATTACATTATTAAAAATCAGATTATTTTTTTCTGCTGCTCTAAGGAATAGTGAATTGGATACAGGAGGAATTAGATTCATTTGTCAAAAAAGGTAGGACAGCATGTAAAGGAGTAGGAAGGCAATGAGGAATTGATTTTTAAAACAGATTACTATAATCATGTGGAATTCTGTAAAGCTGGAGAAATAGAGGACAGCTTCCCAATATCTTCCTCATTATTAACAAGTGATGGAAACTGGAGATAGAATTATGAATCTGAAGCTAGAACTCGCCTATTGTTCATACCTCTCTGACCTGATTGAGACTCATTTTATTTTACTGTTGGGTGCTTTAGCATTATGGCTGCATTCAGTATCAGAAAGCAATAACTTAGTATTAAGATAATCCAATAAAACAAAACACTACACCTGGATGTTTTTCCAAGAAGTTTAAACATGTTTGCATTTTCTCCCTGATCTGGGCATTTAAGTAAAGTGAAATGTTTTGAAAGATTATTTCCAGAAAAATGGAAAGTTGCTGAATTAAAAGGATTAGCATGGGTAAAAATTAAGAATGTGTGAGCTAATGAGGCCTACTCAAAGACCAACTCCATTAGAAAACAACACTGCAGCAAGAAAAAAAACCCAGTCCATTTCTGCATCAGTAGCAAATTTTCAATGAGGTGTGTGTGGGCTGGGAGCAAGATAAAGGCAACATACTCTTTAAAATATTTAGCAGAACTCTTTGTACCACAGTAGCAAGGACATGAAGATGAGTGATCAAATAACTTACTGCGTTAGGTGTGAGGCCTCTAGGTGGGCAGACAAATTGTAGATATCAAGGTATGAATTTGTTTAGTTTAATTTGAGGAAGAATTTTATGAATATGTTTAAAACCAATGAAATCTGATGAAAACATTTTCATCAATTCTGTTTGATCATCTATTTTATATTTTTGTTAATATCTTTGTCTTCTGATTATTAATTTTAGATCCTGCTAGTGGACCAAATTCTTTTAATTTCCCATTAATGTTTCTATTCCCTTTAATGCACTGGTTCTCAACCTTTTCTTCACTATGGATCCCGCCCCTTTTTCAATACCTTTTGTGGCTATGAACATGACTATGGACACCCAAAAGTTAACTCAAGATTTAAATCATAACATTGTGCTCCCCCAGTGGACCGTGGACAACAGATTGAGAACCACTGCTTTAGGGGATTCTTGAAAATCAACAGCAAGTCATGAGTAAATGCCCTTAATTTATCAGCATTTTTTTAAAGGTTTGGTCCCACAATATTCTTATTTTTTCTGATATTTCTATTCAGTATTTCAAGAATGAAAATAATTAGGAGACAGTGGGCATCCCTGTTTTGTCTCTTTTTCTACCTCAAAGATTTTGTTAGGTCTCCACTGACAATCACTTCATTTTCTGAAGTGTAAATAGATCTTACCCATTTAATCAAATTCTTTCCAATATTCATATCTTCCAAAACATTAAACCCAAATGCCTAATTCAAACTATCAAAGACCTTCTCTGGGACTAAAAAATATATCAATGCAGCTTGTTTTTCATTATGTTGTTCCAAGTATTCCAAAAGTTCCAATACATTTTTATATTCTTATTTAACTGTCTTGTAAGTAAAATCCCCTCATGAATAAATTTTTCCTCTAATAAATTATTTTCAACCTCTCATCTTATCTCATTCACAAACTGGGTTTATGAGGAGGATGCTAAATAAGTTTGGTAGACTACAACCCCAAGCAGCAGGGGCTGGAGGGCTTCAGTGAGACATTTAGACATCAAGCTATCAACTTGATTGGTAGAATATTATATTATGAATATTATTGTTGCAAAAATTGTCCCTATATATTATATATTATGTTTTTAATGTAGGAAGTTTAGCATAACATTTTTATTGGATGCCATTTTTATAGCATTGAAAATGAATTGCAATATAAAATGCATATAATTTTTTTATGTCTTCAGGAACTGTAAATTAATTGGTTCATACTTGATCATAAGTGAAAAAGATTTTTCTATGATATAATTGCAGGAGTGGAACAAAATCTAACAAGTTTGAATGAAATGAATGTGGGATTCAAAACAATAAGACTAATTAGTTAACTGTTAGTATAGTGTACAAAAATCAGACAATAAAATATAAAACCCTTAAATATTGCAGAACTGTAATTATTTATAATTTCTTAAAGTGTAACCCAATTCTATAAACAAGACATGTTAAGTCACTACTAATTAAATATATGTTTTCTGTATCTTTGCCCTCAAGAGATGTAATGACACTTTGATTCTTGTCAAGTAAATCATGTATAATAAAATAATTTCTATATTTACATTTTTTGATCTCATGAAGTCCATCTATTACACTGCACATAAATGTACATAAGGATTCTGTAACTTGTAGAGAACACAGTATGGAAATAATAATTCACTCTTTTGATACAGTACCAACTTCTTTGAAATGCACTTTTCGAATCTTTGACTTCCAGATTTTTTTTTATGATCAGAAGTTTCTCAATTCCTTTGAAGCTTTCAGAAGTGCAGCCATTAATTAAAGACAGCTGTCTTCAGGCTTGTTGTTCTCTTTCACCTACAATTAGGCACTCCTACAGACTATAGACTGTTAGACTGAGCAAAGTATGGCACTGTGATACTACACTACCTCACACCTTTAGACTTAAAATGTGTGTGACTCACATTTTCTTTGAAATAATGTGCTTGATAGGAATGGTAAGAAACATTTGGAAGTTAATTGCTTCCTACTTACCATGAACTTGAATGTATTCCTTTTTGAATAGATACATTTCATTAGTATGTGAGTATACTTCCAAAACAGTGTATTTTCTGGGTAACATCATTGATCTGTTTTAGCCATAGTTTAATGTCAAAATGTGAGAAAGCATTTGCTGCAAGGGTGATAATTAAGTGTTGTCCGAATCAAAGTTTCAGCAACATTTTAGATATCGGATCCAGAAGTGGGTTTCACCTAATTTTATCACTGGTTCATTGCATACAAAAATGTGAGCTTGTGCATCTTCAAGTACATGCACGCAGCCTTTACAGCATGTGCACAGCCTTCAGCACATGTGCTTTGCTTCTGCACATGGCTTGCACGGATGCATGTGGCTTAGAAAATGTGGCTAAATAGGACAGCATACCGCCGGTACAGGTGTGCAGACCCACCCACAGATCGCCACTACTGGTTCACCGGAACCAATCTGAATTGGCTGAATACAACCACTGATTGGATCTATCATACATGGAGAAAACTCTACCCTTACACTGAAGATATGATATACAGTCACAAACATTTGCAATCCAGTGGCTATCCATTGAATGCAGTGAAATATTCTGACTCCCTGCAGGTATCAGAAAACAAGTTTCTCTGACTCTGGCAAACTCAGGAATTAGGAAGCACTTGGAATTATGGAATGATTTTAACTGTTAATAAGAATCTAGCAGAATCTCAAAAGTCTGCCATAGCAATTTTCTAGATCAGCTTTATCTTGCAAAATCTAGGTGGAGTTACTCTGAATGTCTTTCTCAGGTTTCTCTGCACTGTTGGAATAAGAAATCTTTTCTATAATGGTTCATGTTCATGTTCTGTACAATTCTGTAAAAGATATTCTGACCCTGTTGGGAGAAAAACAATTTTCTAGCCTTTTACTTTTCATTGAAAAGAGCTGATTCCTTTCCATATTCTTTACTTCCTACAGAATCCTTAGAACTCTGGAAAGCTGTTCATAAAACATTTTATATAAGATTAATAAAGTCTGAATGAACGTCCTATTTGTAATGGAAGAAGTCAAAGTTAATTGGTCAGAACAGGATCAGTGATGCTGATGGAGGAATCAATGCTATCTGTCATAATTAGAAGGGAAATGCTCAAGATCCTGAGCTGAAACAGTTTGAGCTTAGAGCAGAAATCCTGGTATCTGACCCAAGATATCCAGGATGGAATTAATTACAGGTAATAATTTCCTGTATAATTCACTGCTAACAAAATGTAGCAACACTGAAACCTGAAAAACACATTAGACAGATTTAAGGACTATATTACTAAAGAGCAGTGATGACCATCATTCTGCAAAAGAATCATTCTAAGTTACACAACAAACTTTTCCCCTTTCATACATGTGATATTCTGATGCATGTAGAAAAGTTGCAGGGCTTTTATTATACTACTATTATCAGACTAATCTATTCTGCCTTCTGTGCATGCTGCAGCTAATAGCTTTTAGTAATTATGTTGTATATTCTAGTATTGGAGCAGCAAGATTCTAAGTTGAAAGTGATGTCAAGGCTTATTGGTAGAAACTTTTACTCAGCTAACCTTGTAAATAATTATACCTTTACTTTAAAAAAAAGTTATGGTACAATTCATTTAAACCTTGTGTTTCATTACAGCAATCCATTTTCTCCCATATAACACAGAGGTGATATTCAGCAGGTTCAGACCAGTTCTGGAGAACTGGTAGAGTAAATTTTGAGTAGTTCGGAGAACCGATAAATACCACCTCTGACTGGCCCCACCCCCATCTATTCTCATTCTTCCAGGTGGCAGCTGATTTGGAGGGAATGGGGATTTTGCAGTAACCTTTCCCTGTGATGGAAAGGGAATGGAGGTTTTACAGTATCCTTCCCCTGCCATGCCCACCAAGCCACACCCACAGAACCGGTAATAAATTTTTTTGAATCCCACCACTAATATAGCAGCTGAACTCTCTTTTTATTAGAGGACATTTAATAGAGCCAAATTGGTCACTTGGAGAAAGCAGACATAGTGACTTCTTTCTTATTGTTCAGGAATGTTTGGTTGAATTATATAATCTCTCAGGGGGAAAAAGAAGAAAGATTAGAAAGAGATATTCTGAGAAGATTTTGCTTAGATTAATACATTCATCCTTTTATACTCAAGGAAGGAAGGAAAGTAAAAGACTATGGTACATTTTTTTCAATAAGTGGCATATTTCAGGCTATAAGCACTCAGGTGTTTTTTTTTTCTTTAAGAAAATAGAGTTGGCAGAAAGAAGCAAAAATATCAAAGTATGGGATGAATGTTCACACAATTTTTTTGATGCATGCATCAATTTTGTGTTTAGACCTGGTCACATGGGCTAGCTCTATCCATTTGCCACATTTCATGATTGTCACTCAAACTAGTGGCTGCGCATTTGATACTTAACAACAAAATATTACACATACATCAAAGGTTATGTGTAGGATTTATTCATTTTCCTCCCCTTCTTCTAAGCTGAGTAGAAAAATGGATAGTACATTCCTAGAGTTCATTCAGTTATTGTCAGCCTCCGCTTTGCTACTGCTTCGGCTGCCATTGAAATGGGGAGGGGGAGCATGGTATTTGGGAGGGGACTCATTGTTGTGCTGGAGGAAGATTCTAGATTTTGACCGGACCACCTTACTGCGCATGTGGAGGAGGAGTGTTTCCCGCCAAGGCCAACGGACCAGCATTCCATCCTGGTGATGCCTTTTGAAGTTATCTCACACCTGACATTTGGGAGAATTATGATTGGACTGTGCACGGGATGCCAAGGGGAGGGGAATGAATTATACAATATATTATTCGCTTTCGCGCCTAAATAACCAGTCTTAGCTTTGCTACGCTTCTATTCATTTATAATTAGTAAAAGTACACTTGATTTCAACAAATGGAGTCTGGTGGTTTTCTTCCCTGATTTGTGAATGAAGAAGGGCTGACAGTTATCAAGTATGTAGATTCTGGAAGAGGTAGAGATTACATGTGATAGGTCTATCTAGTATTAACACTTATTTATATAGTATTTGCATTACTTTTATATATCCAGTAATTTTAATTATGACTTTTTGACAGGGTATATTTTCTGTGGTTGATATGTTCCTAAATCATATATATTTCTGTACTACAGAACCTCCAGCATAGTTATGATAGAGATTATAGTTTACTACCTCAGTAAAAAGTAGGCTTTAGAGTAGATTCTTCAGCATTTACATAGGTGACCACTATTTAAACATCTTAAAACTTATATAAGGAGACTGGAATAAAGTATACAGTAATCCTTTCTACCTGTCTGGAACATTATTCATAACTATCTAAATACATAATGATTGTGTGAAATATACTGAAATGTTTTTTTTTTCAGTTAAGAGAAATGTGTTTTAGATATGTTATCCCAAGACCAGCAGAGTTTATGATAAAACTGTCAGAGATGTGTGTGTATGTGTGTCTGATTAATATACTAATAGCTGAATCCTCCTACAAATCTTTGGAATATGTCCCTGCTTTCTCTAAAGCATCAAAATCTGCCCAAGGAAGAAAGCGTGATTAGCATTTAATTTCCTTTTGGGATCACTTGTTAGGTGATTTTTGCTCATTTTGACATTCTGATTAATCACACCCTTTGGCTGGTGAAGCAGTTCCCTTCCATATTAAATTGTCAAGAAGTCTAAAGCCTTTATTAATAAATGTACTTGCTCATTGTATAGCAGGATGTTTATTTCTCTAGCCTCAGTCAAGCTGGCAACCATGTTACCAAATTTCCTTTCTCACTGGACTACCTTGGCATATAGATTACAATGCTCATAGAAGACTACTTGAATCATGGAGCACGTATTAGAGTAGTTATGATTATTCCTGGAACAAATTTGTACTTCCTCCAGTTCCACAATTGTTCAATTTTAAGCCATATTTAAACACCATAAATTTTCACATGGTGCTTGAAGGATTCTCAGTTCCAGAGCTTCATAATTTCATGTTGCGCAGTAGTCACATTACTTCCTGGATAAGGAGGCCCTGCTCTCAAGCCCTTTTTGACTATATCAATGCACTTTACATGACACTACCCTTCAAATATATTTGGAAGCTTCAGCTGATACAGAATGTAACAGGGTGAGTACTTTTGGGTGTTCCAAGGATGGCACATGTAACACTTTTGCTACATGAGCTATATTGGGTGCCAGTTTGCTTCTGGGTCAAGGTCAAGGTGTTGGTTATGACCACTAAAGTTCTACATGGCATGGTGACTGGCTATTTGCAGTATCTATCATCTTTTCCCAGTTACATTGGCCCCTCCATCCAGTCAGGCAAGGACAGCATGTTACTCACTTCCTCTGTCATCGAGATGGGCAGTTTCTAAATTTGATGTATAAAAATAAATAAGTAATTTTGGCTCACTTACTTACTTCTTTGTTATCCTTTGGAATATTATATCCTTCCCCTCAAAGTGAGGTGGTCCCCCACTTTCCTGGCCTTTTGGAAATATTTGAAAATCTGGCTCTGCTGACTTGGAGAGGAACACATAAACTTAGGGTTAGTGAGTTGAAGGTCTTTTCCCTGCTTTTTTAACTTTAATTATTATATTCTTGTTTTAACCACCTCCTATTGGATATTTATATGGTTGGGGTGAGATGGACAGTCTCTAAATTTGATATATAAATAAAAATAAATAAAATTTGGAGACACTCATTTGATTTTCTAACTAGAAAGCTTTGAGAAAACTAAATTGCACTTCCATTTTGTTCATAAAAAGACTCCATTGTTAATTTATAAATTGTTTTTTTCTCCAATATGCCATTTAGCAGTATAACTTGGTACAGACATGGTACAAGATCAGTGACAACTGATGCATATTCCTCTTTTTTAATAGCTAAGTTTCCTGTAGAAATATTCTTTAAATTTTAATTTTGCAATAAATTTATTCACTATAGATGTTTATTCTGCTTTTTATTTAACAGCCAGCAGAGATAATACTACTTTTTAAAATAAATTCAAATAAATTTAGTTAAGACAGTAAACTGGGAGATTTGTTTGACACAATTCATAAAAATATCCTGTGTTAATTTTTTTGTCACTTTAAAAATTTAGGTATTTTATTTGGCCTTTAAGAAAGCTTTTAGCACTTACATAAATATGACTAGCAAAGGGACTATGTGATTTAAAATAAAGATTTTTGAGTTTGTGAGAAAGTAACTGTTTTACCATGTTTTGTGATATATTTTATAAAGTATCAGGAAGTTATTTCAGGAATATGCCATTATATAAAATGACACATAAATACATAAACCTGCATTTCAAGTTTTTAAATGATATTGAAGATTTGTTATCTATTTTGATACAGTTTTAAGCTTTCTTAACTGCTTTGGGAAAGAATGAAGTAACAGACTAATCTTCTTCCTAGCACAGATGACTCTGAAGGAATTTGAAAATTTTAGAAGCTGGAAACAAATAAAATTGTAATTTCCATATATTCTACATAAGTAGTTCCATTCTGTGAGACATTTTTTAAATGCCTCACAGGGTATTCCTGGTCTCAAATGAACCAAGTGCCTGACTAAGATTTATTTTTTGCATAAAATAAAGTTTTATTTGCATATCTGGCTCCCCATTCACCTGTAGCTGACTCTATAGACCTACAAGCAACTCCATCTGCATCTGAAATATGAGGCATCTCCGAAATAACAACATGAGACTTTCTGAGGTAAAGAGATAAAACAGTAATAAATATCTGGTCATTTCTACTTATTTATCAAGGTTGAAGTTGAAAAAAGTTTTAAAATATCTGCATATGTATTAGGGTAGTTATCTAGAGCAGAAAACAGAGGGCAGGATTCACTGATCAGAGTCCTAAAAACCATTGGAAATTTAAATAAATGGATGACAAATCATTTTAATAGACTGACAACTTCAAACTTCAACTACCAAAGCAACTTTGGTGCCCTCCACTAGGTTGGACAATGTTTTTTTTTTCATTATTTACAGCAATGAAATATATCTATAAAGCAGATGGTTGGGATGGGTTGAGTTAAATTGCATATGACAGAATTAATCATTTTACAGATATGGAAAATTCAGAAGCATACCTTTGTGGTCCTGTTTTTCATCTCTCCATTGCACTGCAGGAATTTTCACACTGTATTTCCACTGCCACCTGGTGTTCATGAATGACATCTGGGGGGCGGGTTTAAATTGTCATGACTGGCATTCAAAATATATCTAGACACTTCATGCATCTTTTCTTCAATTATGTTCTAAAATTTTATTCAACCTTTCTTCCAAAAGAGCCAGGAGTTCCTTCTTTCACATATTATCTTTAAAGAAAGTCCCATAAAATATATTAAGATTAGGGAAAGGATTATTGGCCAAAAGGCATCAGATTAGCATTATGGTTGATCAGAAATTTGAATCAATGTTTACTGATTAGAGGCTATCACTGTTACTTGCTGCTAGGCAAGTGGGTAATTTCTTCATATTAAAACTATTACTCCCATAAATTACATAAAGCTTGACTGATGATCAAGAATTATTACACTTGTGGCCCATACAATTTGGAGGAAGAAAAATAGCTATCCACAAACAGCATAACATTTTAAATGTAACAGTTATCTTCCAGAATTTATTCTAATATAATCTGAAAAGCTGCATTGGAAAAAGAAAATTAGTAAACATTTAGTATGTGCAGAAATACTTGGTATAGTCATAGATTACTTTGAGCATTTTAATTAAATATAAATAATTGTTCAGGGAGAATATATATACCATTTATTAATAACTACTTAAGTGTCATTTGTCCTACCTAAAGTATCTGAATTTGATCAATTGCTGTAAAATGTTCAGATGTACAGTATAAATAACTTATGGGATAATAAAATATGAATTTTTGTGAACATGTAAAACAGAATGATTAAAAAAGAAAAGATTGCCAGAACCACACTTCTCAATGTAAACATCTGATGAGTGATGCTGAAGATTCAGTTTCAAAAGTGCTTTTCAAAATTTTTTTTGAAAGTCCAGTTGCCTTTTGAAAAGCACCTTTGAGACAAGCATGGATGCTTGAGAATCTCCATTGAAGATTCAGGGGTGGAATCACTGAAGAAAATAATTTGCTTCTTAATTTGATTAGCAAGATAATTCATAATCATATAATGTTACCTGTTTTGGTAATGAAATATCTACAAGAACACAAGCAAGCTGAGAAATGACTTAGGATGCCATAAATTATACAAGTTTGCTTAAAGCATTAAAGCAGAAATGGAATAATAACCTCAATGAACATTGCAGTGAAATCCATTGCTGAATGAATTGACCATATTCATGATTTGTGCCAGGGGTGGGTTTCAAAAATTGTTCGAACACACCTCTGTGGGCGTGGCCTCCTTTGTGGGAGTGGCTTGCCACCCATGTGACCGGATGGGAGTGGCTTGCCACCCATGTGACCGGATGGGAGTGGCTTGACGCCCATGTGACCGGATGGGAGTGGCTTGCCGCCCATGTGACCGGATGGGAGTGGCTTGCTGCCCATGTGACCGGATGGGAGTGGCTTGCTGCCCATGTGACCGGATGGGAGTGTCCAAGACGATGTCACTGAATTCTTTCCCCCAACTACAATATGATTAAAATAAGTACAAAAACAATAAAAGAGCTACTTACAGATGGAAGATGCCTGTTCTTGCCAGTCTTCAGAATCACGGACTCCAATGAATGGGCTGTACAAAGAGAAGACACAGAAAGCAAGACTTTAATTGCATGCACTGCATTGGGATGAAACCAGCACAAAAAATAATAGAAAAGGAAAATTACTCTCCTTTTTTGCGTCTTCTGCACCACCACCTCACCATCTTGCTCCAAAAACCTACACAAAGGACAGACACAGAAAGCAAGACTTTAATTGCATGCACTGCATTGGGATGAAACCAGCACACAAAATAATAGAAAAGGAAAATTACTCTCCTTTTTTGCATCTTCGGCACCACCACCTCACCATCTTGCTCCAAAAACCTGCACAAAGGAGAGACACGGAAAGAAACGCCTTAATTACTGGCACTTCACTATCTCAAGGAGGAAGACAAGACAGAGCACACCACACCCAGCAATAAAGACAGGTACTTACAGCGGAAGCATCGCTGGCTTGCCGGTCTTCTGCACACCACCGTATTACATTTAGGTTCAGGTTGATTGGCTTTGCTTGGCTCCAAAAACCTGCACAAAGGAGAGACACGGAAAGAAACGCCTTAATTGCTGGCACTTCACTATCTCAAGGAGGAAGACAAGGCAGAGCACACCACACCCAGCAATAAAGACAGGTACTTACAGCGGAAGCATCGCTGGCTTGCCGGTCTTCTGCACACCACCGTATTACATTTAGGTTGAGGTTGATTGGCTTTGCTTGGCTCCAAAAACCTGCACAAAGGAGAGACACAGAAAGAAACGCCTTAATTGCTGGCACTTCACTATCTCAAGGAGGAAGACAACAGAGAGCACACCACACCCAGCAATAAAGACAGGTACTTACAGCGGAAGCATCGCTTGCTCGCCGGTCTTCTGCACACCACCGTATTACATTTAGGTTGAGGTTGATTGGCTTTGCTTGGCTTCAAAAACCTGCACAAAGGAGAGACACGGAAAGAAACGCCTTAATTGCTGGCACTTCACTATCTCAAGGAGGAAGACAAGACAGAGCACACCACACCCAGCAATAAAGACAGGTACTTACAGCGGAAGCATCGCTGGCTTGCCGGTCTTCTGCACACCACCGTATTACATTTAGGTTGAGGTTGATTGGCTTTGCTTGGCTCCAAAAACCTGCACAAAGGAGAGGCACAGAAAGAAATGCCTTAATTGCTGGCACTTCACTATCTCAAGGAGGAAGACAAGACAGAGCACACCACACCCAGCAATAAAGACAGGTACTTACAGCGGAAGCATCGCTGGCTTGCCGGTCTTCTGCACACCACCGTATTACATTTAGGTTGAGGTTGATTGGCTTTGCTTGGCTCCAAAAACCTGCACAAAGGAGAGACACAGAAAGAAACGCCTTAATTGCTGGCACTTCACTATCTCAAGGAGGAAGACAACAGAGAGCACACCACACCCAGCAATAAAGACAGGTACTTACAGCGGAAGCATCGCTGGCTTGCCGGTCTTCTGCACACCACCGTATTACATTTAGGTTGAGGTTGATTGGCTTTGCTTGGCTTCAAAAACCTGCACAAAGGAGAGACACGGAAAGAAACGCCTTAATTGCTGGCACTTCACTATCTCAAGGAGGAAGACAAGACAGAGCACACCACACCCAGCAATAAAGACAGGTACTTACAGCGGAAGCATCGCTGGCTTGCCGGTCTTCTGCACACCACCGTATTACATTTAGGTTGAGGTTGATTGGCTTTGCTTGGCTCCAAAAACCTGCACAAAGGAGAGACACGGAAAGAAACGCCTTAATTGCTGGCACTTCACTATCTCAAGGAGGAAGACAAGACAGAGCACACCACACCCAGCAATAAAGACAGGTACTTACAGCGGAAGCATCGCTGGCTTGCCGGTCTTCTGCACACCACCGTATTACATTTAGGTTGAGGTTGATTGGCTTTGCTTGGCTCCAAAAACCTGCACAAAGGAGAGACACGGAAAGAAACGCCTTAATTGCTGGCACTTCACTATCTCAAGGAGGAAGACAAGACAGAGCACACCACACCCAGCAATAAAGACAGGTACTTACAGCGGAAGCATCGCTGGCTTGCTGGTCTTCTGCACACCACCGTATTACATTTAGGTTGAGGTTGATTGGCTTTGCTTGGCTCCAAAAACCTGCACAAAGGAGAGACACGGAAAGAAACGCCTTAATTGCTGGCACTTCACTATCTCAAGGAGGAAGACAAGACAGAGCACACCACACCCAGCAATAAAGACAGGTACTTACAGCGGAAGCATCGCTGGCTTCCCGGTCTTCTGCACACCACCGTATTACATTTAGGTTGAGGTTGATTGGCTTTGCTTGGCTTCAAAAACCTGCACAAAGGAGAGACACGGAAAGAAACGCCTTAATTGCTGGCACTTCACTATCTCAAGGAGGAAGACAAGACAGAGCACACCACACCCAGCAATAAAGACAGGTACTTACAGCGGAAGCATCGCTGGCTTGCCGGTCTTCTGCACACCACCGTATTACATTTAGGTTGAGGTTGATTGGCTTTGCTTGGCTCCAAAAACCTGCACAAAGGAGAGACACGGAAAGAAACGCCTTAATTGCTGGCACTTCACTATCTCAAGGAGGAAGACAACAGAGAGCACACCACACCCAGCAATAAAGACAGGTACTTACAGCGGAAGCATCGCTGGCTTGCCGGTCTTCTGCACACCACCGTATTACATTTAGGTTCAGGTTGATTGGCTTTGCTTGGCTCCAAAAACCTGCACAAAGGAGAGACACAGAAAGAAACGCCTTAATTGCTGGCACTTCACTATCTCAAGGAGGAAGACAAGACAGAGCACACCACACCCAGCAATAAAGACAGGTACTTACAACGGAAGCATCGCTGGCTTGCCGGTCTTTTGCACACCACCGTATTACATTTAGGTTGAGGTTGATTGGCTTTGCTTGGCTCCAAAAACCTGCACAAAGGAGAGAAACGGAAAGAAACGCCTTAATTGCTGGCACTTCACTATCTCAAGGAGGAAGACAAGACAGAGCACACCACACCCAGCAATAAAGACAGGTACTTACAGCGGAAGCATCGCTGGCTTGCCAGTCTTCTGCACACCACCATATTACATTTAGGTTGAGGTTGATTGGCTTTGCTTTTCGGCCACGATGATATTTGTCACTCTCTCCTGTAGGGAATCTGACAGGGCAGCAATCTGAAGTAGGATGTCAATCATCAGGGCCAAATCCTGCAAAAAATTTAAATTTTGAAAGCGGGAAGCCATGCCTGGGTACCTTTCGTTGCCTTGAAAAAACTGATATAGCGCTGGATAAGCACGCCACACAGCCATGGTTGCCCTTAAACTACAGGCAGCCCATCTTGGTCCCAAAACTCTGCCAATCTTCACTATTTCGATGCCCAATTGCGCAGAAATTTGGAATAGGTCCTTCTGGCTCTTGCAGGATTTGCGGAAGATGGTGTGCACTTTATCCAGGAAGATCTTGAAGTGGTTGACCTGCTTCACTTCTCTTATTGCATCATCCAGCACAAGTTGCAGGCGGTGGTTCAAGCAGTGCCAGATGATGATGCTTGGGAATTCTTGAGTTATTCTGGCGCTGACTCCAGATTTTCTTCCAAGCATAACGTTGGCGCCATCGGAGCAGAAAGCGATTAAGTTCTTCCGTAGATATTCGGTGGTGAATCCAACTTTGTGCAAGCTTTCCATTGCTGCGGAATATATGGTCTCCGCATCTTGTCTCTCTAATTCCAGAAGCTCAACGAAGATGGTTGCTGGGCATTCTGGATCCTCAACTCTAACAAAAACTATCAGCACTGCTCTCATTGAAAGTGTTGAGGCTTCATCAATTATTAGGCACACCTTTCGATTATTTGCAATAATCGTTGAAAACACGGTGGTCTCGATCTGTTTCGCAATGAAGTCAACAATTTTTACTGCAGTTCTTTGTGAATGCAAGCCAACTCCAACATCCACTCCAAGTGTATTCAGCAAATTTACTTGCGCTTCGATGTCTGAGAATGGATTACATCTCTGCGCCAGATCGTAAACAGTGGAAAATATTGTGCAGGTACTGGATAAATGTTTCTCAGTTGACTTATCCAGGGATTTGGTGAAAGCTTCCTGCTCCTGTTGCTTACTGGTCTCCACGCAAATAAGGTGTGCCTTTGACTGAAAATGTTCCCTTAATTTTTTTCTCAGCGATGCTTGTTGTACATCCTTGCTTTTCCCTGATGTTGACACCTGGAAATGTTTCCACTCTTTGGAAACATGAATACCTTTCTCCAACGCAAACATGGGTTTTGCACAGTATGCACAACCCAGCTTCTTGTTGGATACTTCCAGTCCATCAAACCTCTCCTTGAAGTGTGTGTATTGCTGCAAATTCCAGCAGTCAGGAAGTTGTGAAACTGCAGTGGAGTCGATGGACTGGCTGCTTTCTCCAACCTCAACTGGTGGTAGTGGTTGTGCTGGCGGTGCTGGTGCGGCTGGCGGTGCTGGTGCAGCTGGTGCGGCTGGCGGTGCTGGTGGTGCTGGTGCGGCTGGCGGTGCTGGTGCGGCTGGCGGTGCTGGTGCAGCTGGTGGTGCTGGCGGTGCTGGTGGTGCTGGTGCAGCTGGTGGTGCTGGTGCGGCTGGCGGTGCTGGTGCGGCTGGCGGTGCTGGTGACTGCTTTGGATCAGCTGATTCATCAACTCTTGGCTTTTTGGAGAAGAAAGCGGTCAAACTCTGTTGCCTCTTCTTCATTGTGCTAAGTAGATCTAACTGCTGCCAAAGAAATAAAACAATATTGGACTCAATTGTGGTTGTAAGTTGAGGACTCTGTAGGTAACAAGAAGGGACCTCTGCTTTCAACCAACAATGTACAGTCTTTTCAGGAAGGATGAGAAACAGGAAAGATATAAACAAACAGGAAAGATATAGTCTTTCATCCAAGAAGATAGTTCAAGAATGAATGTCATATTCCCAGAGCAATACAGATTTCCTTTTTCTGAAATTTAGTTCTCAGTTCCAAAAGACAGGAATATATGAATGCATATGAAATTATGAATTAGTACTTAGGTCGGTCCAAGAAGCTATTCAGAAGTTAGTGGTTAGAAGAGCAATCGTAAAGGTAGATTACGTGGGATGTGTTTGCACAACAGTGGAAAAACAGAGATATGTAAATGAATAAATATTACAATGTGCAGGAATAAATAAATTGACAATTAAAATCAAGAAGGCTTTGAATACTTTTTCACATGGGATTGGTTTTAGCTATTGCCAACTAACGGAAACAGGAATTAGAAAGCCAAAAGTATGAAAGAAAACACCAATTATGTAAAGAAAGGTCCCTAAAATGTATAAGGAAATATTACTAGATAATTTTTAATGCGTAGATAACTGTGGGACATTACACACACACACACACACACACACACACACACACACAAACTATGATGGAAAACACAAAAAAATAAGAATCCCCCCCCCCCCAAAGACTGCGAATGAAACCAGGTTTTTTTCCCTAAGCCTAAGGACAGGAAAGACAAAGCCACTGGAATAAAAACCATCAAGGCATTGCGGGCAATTTTAAAGGACAGGCATTCACAGAACCATCAACCACCTCAGAATTACCTAAACAATGAGGGTGAAACACACTAAATCTGATTTTCTAGGATACATACACTTAGCGACCATTTTCACACTTAGCGACCGTTGCAGCATTCTCATGGCCACGCGATCAAAAGTTTGATGTTTGGCAACAGATTCGTATTTATGATGGTTTCAGTGTCCTGGGGTCCTGTAATTGCCTTTTGTGACCTTTTGACAAAGTCAAGATTCACTTACTTATGTTAGTAACTTATCAGCTGCAGTTATTCACTTAAGAACTGTGGCCAGAAAGGTGGTATAGTGACCAAAGTTACAATGGCATTGAAAACAGTGACTGATGACCATTTTTCACACTTAGCGACCGTTGCAGCATTCTCATGGCCCCGCGATCAAAATTTTGATGTTAGATCCCAAGGTTTCAGTAAAACTATTCAATCATAATTAGTTTCATGCATTAGGATTATTTCAAAGCACAAGCAATAATTCATATTTCATTTCAAACTATGCCAACACACAATAACTTAAAATGAAACCATTAATAATATTCCACACACAATAAGTTACAATAAAACTATTATAAAAAATTAAATGCACAATACATTTCAAAGTATTGAGTGTAGAATACTTTAAAAAGGTTTATTTTAATTTATTTTGGATATAATCTTTTTTTAAATAGTCTAAGACGATTTAAAAAAAGATTATATCCAAAATAAATTAAAGTAAACCATTTTAAAGTATTCTACACTCAATACTTATATGTAAAACTATTATAAAAAATTCTATGCATTAAATAAAATATTTTAAAATACATTAAAATAATAATTAAATAAAACCGGGCCACTTACCAGCAGCAGGCAGAATCAGCAGCACTCCGATGCGATGGATGGATCCTCGTCGCGATGGCAGGCAGCAGGAACAGGTAAGAAACCTGACTGGAGGGACAAAGCTAGGTAAAGTCACTTAGGTTGCCTGGCATGCTTAGCAAGCCAGGCGAGGGTAGAGGGGGTGGGTGGGGGGCTTCCCTAGCTTCCCGACTAGAAGACGGCCACGCGTAGTACGCGAGGCCGCGGCTTTCACAAGGGAAGGCCTGGAGGACTTCCCTTGCGAAAGCTAGGCGGCTACCGCCGGCCACCCCACCTGAAAGCGGCCACGCGGCATACGCGACGGCGCGGCTTTTGAAAGGGAGGCCGCCGCCCCCCCCGACCAGAAGACGGCCACGCGTAGTACGCGAGGCTGCGGCTTTCGCAAGGGAAGGCCTGGAGGACTTCCCTTGCGAAAGCTAGGCGGCTACCGCCGGCCCCCCCACCCGAAGGCGGCCACGCGGCTTACGCGAGGCCGCGGCTTTCACGAGGGAAGGCCTGGAGGACTTCCCTTGTGAAAGCTAGGCGGCTACCACCAGCACCCCCACCCAAAAGTGGCCATGCGGCTTTCACAAGGGAGGCCGCCGCCGCCCGCACCACCCGGAGGCGGCCACGCGGCATACGCGAGGCCGCGGCTTTCGCAAGGGAGGCCGCCGCCACCCCCCCCACCCGAAAGCGGCCACGCGGCATACGTGAGGCCGCGGCTTTTGAAAGGGAGGCCGCCGCCACCCCCCCACCCAAAGGTGGCCACGCAGCATATGCGACGCCACGGCTTTCACGAGGGAAGGCCTGGAGGCCTTCCCTGGCGAAACCTAGGCCGCTACCGCTGCTACCACGGTCCCTATCCCCCCCCAGCTTCCTACCGCCGCTACCGCCGCTGCCGTCGCCACCGCCCACCCGAAGTCCCGCCGCTAGCGTCCCGAGTCTTGCCGCCAGGGTTTGGTTGCTTACCTGTGGGGGAAGCAGCAAGCTCCTGGAAGGTGAAGGGAAGGCGTGAAGCGCGAAACGAGGCGTCTCGGCAACAAACTCTTTTGAAAAGACACTTTGAGAGAAAGATTCTTTTCAAAAGAGGAATGTTAGCCGTTGGCGCCACACTTTTAAATGAGGCCAGCCCGCTCAGTGATTGGTTGGACTCCAGCCAAACAGTGAGCGGCAGGCTGCGCTTAGTCCAGACGGGCAGGGGAGCGCGTGACAGGGCCCAGGACCGGTACCGGCGTTCCCGGAAGTTCATTACTTCCGGGTTCACCGACGAACCGGTTCGTGCGAACCGGTGCGAACCAGTAGGAACCCAGCCCTGATTTGTGCCCTTCTCATAATTTGTGGGTAGAATTGGGGTGAACTGAGCATTTACTGGCCACATGCCTTTCCTGATGCCTATGCAGAGTTTGCAGCAGATATTTTCTCTTTGCACTCTGATAGAGAAACCTCTGACACTGCTTAGGATTGAACTCTAAGATTCCTGAGTGGGATGAGAGCGTCTTCACCTCTAGGCCACTCTGCCGCTCTTGTAAGTTATTATATTAATACTAGATGTAATTCTGAAAAGCCAGGCAAGGACAAGTGGTATAAGATTTGTTTATGTCAACCTTTCCAGCATCATAATATGTGATTCCAACAATGTGGGGAAATGTACTATCTCTTAGCTTTGTCTCTTAATAGCAGAGCAGAAATATGCCGCCAAAAATCATCAATTATGCAGTGCTGGAGCGCATGTGCTTAGAAAATAGATGTCATGATGTAGCATATATCAGTGAATATGCCAAGAATGAACAGGAAGAAGAGGGAAACAGTTTTATCATCCACTGCTGATGAAAATATTACACACAATTGATCTTTTGCAGTTGCTATTGTTTTGTGTCAGGAAAGTTTGTCCAGCCTTTTCCCTAAAATGAACATTTCCCCCTTCCACTTCAAAGATACTAATATCTTTAAAAATTACTGTAATTTCAATTTATAATATGTTTTAAAAATATACTCCTGTGGCAATATTATTTCCTCTTTTTGTAATAAGCCATTCAGTTGTCAGAGCATGTGTTATCATAAATGGTATAATCAAAAATGCAGTACTATGCATGTCATTATAATAATAGATATTTTTTTATAGTTACCAAGAAGTCTTCCAGTTATGCTGTCTGAATCCTAATCAGTTTGTTTCACACCTCCAAATAATTTTGGACATTCACTTCAAAAGCAAGGCAGAAATTCTAAAGTTAAAAATGTGGAAAAAATCTGACTTAATTTCCCCAAAATTTATTATCTGTGAGAACGGGGCTTCTGTTTCTATTTTTAATAAAATAATTTCCCCTTGCCCTTCCCAAACCTGGTCTGTTTTAGAACTTATTTTATGATGAATTCTTATGTGTGGATAGCAAGGAGTGTTGTAGACCTTTGTAGAGATGCTTTGTAGATATGCTGGATCTAGAAATGAAAAAATAAAAAATAAAAATGAGGAAAAAATAATTTCCATGCACAATTACTTGGCCATACACTATAGCTTAGAGGCAGAAAAATGATGACAGCTGTAGCTTCTAGTCATTTTGGGGGACTTTACTTTATTTTTTTTTAAAAGACTATAAATTCTTAACATGAAAAAACATAGTTGAAGAGTTAAGACAGTGCTGTTCAAATTTTGATAATCCAGTTTACAATTTTTTTCTATAAAAAGAAGAAATAAGGGGTAAATGTTTTGTGATGATACATTGTAAGAAGTTTGTTTTCTTTGTCATAAATGTTAATAATAAGAGATTGCAAAGAGTTGATCAAATTATTAGATTATAACATAAATTTATCTGCATTTATCTTTTATTGAGTAATAATACTCAATTATCCCAATACTGAGGATAATAATACTCAATTTGGAAAAAAGGGTTAAGACTGAGCTTAAAATACCCAATTCATTTACATAGAATCAGAGATTTAATGTCATACAGTGCTGCTACTTTTGGGTCAGACCATCACTGTTGGAGACACTGAGACATTTCCAGATTGAAAGATCATCGCTATTGCCCAGAGACGCTCAGTTGGGGGTCCTTTTACATCCCAGTTAATGTGGCCACCAAATTGGTATCTATTTATCTACTCAAATTACTCGCTTTAGAATATCAGGTTGTCAGAATCTGTAGTGAATGATGGGACCTCTGGACATCATGCAGCAGTACTCATGCCTAAAGCATCAGCTTGCTGATTGTCAGCTTAGCATCCTTAACTATTCTTACCTATTCGGGTTTTTATCTATTCGTCCAGTTTGGCTAAATAGGTAGTAACTCCAGCAGACAGGTGACCATACTGGTTCTATCCTCCATGGCACCATTTTGGTTTTCTGTTCTGCACATGCGCAGAACAATATTCATTCAAAAAATGCATTTTCCCCCCTTTTTAATGTGCATGCGCAGACTGCTTTAAGTGCAAATGCCCCACCCACCTATTCCACCCAGTCACTCCTCACCTCACTCCTCATCTTCCATTCAAAGAGGATGGTTTGAAACAGCACATCAATCTAAGGCTGTAAGGGACCTCAGAGGTCATCTAGTTCAACCTCTTGCTCCAGCCGGACACCTTATATCATCTTGGTTATTTTAGTGCCTCTAACACAGAGGAGAAATTTCAAGGCATTACCAACCTCTCCCCCTAGTAAAAAAAAGAGCAAAAACTTCATGCAGTATTAAAAAGAATAGAAAAGGGGGCTGCTGCGTATTATTTAATGGGTTGCTAAATTGGCAAAATGGAGGCTAAATTGGCCATGCCCACCCAGTCACATGACTGCCAAGCCACTCCCACCTGGTCACATGACTGCCAAACCATACCCATAAAATAAGCTATGCCCACACAACTGATAGTAAAAATTTTTGAAACCCACTGATCCTAACCATGATAGCCACTGTGTTCTCATATGGCATATAGTAAAATAAATAAATAAAATAAAATAAATAATATCATGATATAGATTCCTGGTTAAGCTTATTGCTTCTTACATCAAAAGTAGAGTTTATTTATTTTTAAATTTTTATTTATTTACTATTAAACAATATACAGTAAAACAACTCCTCTGTTTTATATGTCATCATAGATGGCTGCCAGAGACTAAACTATAATTCTGGAACTTTAACATCTCTACTTAGGGATGGGGTTGCACTACCCCATATAGATCCAATCCACAACTTAAGGATTCTTGAACTCATGACTCCTGCTTGAAGAGCAAGTTGCAGTCATGAGTAGCAGAGCTTTTGCACTTCTTTGTTTTGTATATCAATTGTGGCCTTTCCTGGATCAGGATTTCCTGTGCTAAATCAC
This sequence comes from Thamnophis sirtalis, assembly GCF_051295495.1. Classification (NCBI taxonomy): domain Eukaryota; kingdom Metazoa; phylum Chordata; class Lepidosauria; order Squamata; family Natricidae; genus Thamnophis; species Thamnophis sirtalis. The sequence continues at coordinate 36,034,563 of NW_028261390.1, read as the reverse complement.
TAAAGTCCTAGTCATCTTACATTTGAACTATTGTTTTTTTTTCCACAAATTTTTTTATTTTCATTTTCATACACTCACATGTATACTGTACATAGCCAGCACCATACAGCATTAAACAGTAATTGCATCAATTCCTCTTGTCAACAAGGCCCCAGAAAATAGAAACCAAATATAACTCTTCCGCTCTCCATACACCTCTTTCTCCCACCACCCACCAACTTTCTATCTTCCCTCCATCATCCCCCTCTACCCTACTTCCCCTCCCCCTCTACCACTCCTCTCTCCACATCCACTCCCCCCTTCCTTCTCACCTTTCCCTCCCATCCTCTCTCCCATCCCTCTCTGCCCATCTTTCTTCTTTCCCACTCTTCCACTCCTTGGTGTATTTCTGCTACATATCAACATACTTGGCCTATCCTATTTTTAAAGAAAAATTAAAAAAGAACAGTATGCATGTGAAGTCACATTACATTGAGATCTAACACATCTTGTCTAACCTAATATATTCCCTCCCCCCACTCTCCCCCCGACCCCCCACTTCCTTCCCCCCCTGACTTCCCAGAACACGTACACGACCCCCCACTTCCTTCCCCCCCTGACTTCCCAGAACACGTACACAGTATAGATTTTTAACAAACACGGTCTAAAATATATTGAAAAGAAAAGAATAAGAAATTAACAACATCTCTACATTGAGCTTAGCTCCTTCTTGCTAAGCTATCTTTAAACAATTTAAATCATTCCTGATCTTAAGCATAGGCTATCTGGAATTTCTTAGTCCCATATTTATTTTGTATATAATCAATCCATTTTTTCCAGTCTCGTTTATATCTCTCATTTGAATGGTCTTTAAGATATGCAGATATTTTAGCCATCTCGGCTAAATTTGTGACTTTCAATGTCCATTCTTGAATTGTAGGCAAGTCTTCCTGCTTCCAATATTGCACCACCAGCAGTCTTGCTGCCGTTATTAAATGCAAAATCAAGTTAATCTCTACCGCTGTAAAGTCAGTACTTATACCTAACAAAAATAACTGAGGAGTAAACTTTATCCTTCTTTTAAAAATATTTTGCATAATCCACCATATTTTTATCCAGAATGCCTTAACCTATTGGCAAGTCCACCATATATGGAAATATGTAGCATCAAGAGAACCACATCTCCAACATTTAGGTTGTAAATTCGGATACATAGAAGCCAACTTTTTAGGATCTAAATGCCATCTATAGAACATCTTGTAAAAATTTTCTCGCAAGTTTTGAGCTTGTGTAAATTTCACATTTCTTACCCAAATTCTTTCCCACGTATCCAACATTATTGGTTCTTCAATATTTTGAGCCCACTTTACCATACAATCTTTAACTAATTCTGTTTCCGAATCCATCTGTATTAATACATTATATATCCTCTTTATATGCATTAAACTTTGGTCTCTTATTTGTTTAAATAGATTATCCTCAACTTGGATAAAACCAATTTTTTGATCTATTTTCCACCTGGCCTGTAATTGCCCATACTGGAACCATGTTTGAACTACCTTCTCCTCTTTCAGTACCTCTAAGGATTTTAGTTGTAGTGCCCCCCTTTCCAAAATGAGGAGCTGTCTGTAGGTAGTTCTATCCTGTTTTTGTGCTATATTCATATTTTCAATTGCATGTCTAGGAATTGCCCACATGGGTATCTTGTCATTTAGTTTATGTTGATATTTTTTCCAGACCCACAATAAAGCATTTCTTAAAATATGACTTTTAAAGTTTTTGTCCAGTTTTTTGTTGAATAACAGGTAAGCGTGCCAGCCATATATCAGATCATGTCCCTCAATATTCAATATCCTATCATTAGTTAAATTGATCCAATCACTAATTACGGATAATACCACTGCATCATAATATAGTTTTAGATTGGGTAGTTTCAAACCTCCTCTGTCGTGTGCATCTTGCATTATTTTCAGCTTTACTCTCAGCTTCTTTCCTGCCCATACAAATGTATTGATACCCTTCTGCCATTCTAAAAGATTCGCATCTTTTTTGAGTATAGGTAACATTTGGAAAAGAAATAAAAATTTTGGTAAGATATTCATTTTCACTACCGCTATTCTTCCCAGCAAAGATAAGAGATATACTTAAATAATTTCCCATTTGAGATTGAAATATTAACTCCAAGATACTTGACCTTTTTGACTACCTCACATCCTAACATTCCTCCTAATTCTTCCTTTTGTTTAGTATTCATATTTATGGTTAATATTTTTGTTTTCCCTAAGTTTATTTTAAAACCAGACACATGACCATATTGATTAATCATGTTCATTAAAACCGTACTAGATTCCTGTGGTTGTTCCAATATTATGACCAAATCATCCGCAAAAGCACGCACTCTGTATTCTTGCTGCCTAATCTTAATTCCTTTTAGACCATCCAAGCCCCGTATTTTATTCAATAATACTTCCAAAGTTATAATAAACAATAGTGGGGACAAAGGACAGCCCTGTCTTGTACCCTTTCCAATTTGAAAGGATTCTGTTAAACTTCCATTGACTATAATTTGAGATGTTTGCTGTTGATATATTGCTTTGATTGCTTGTAAAAATCTGCATTTTTCACAATATCTTCAACAGAAATTGCCAATTAACTCGATCAAAAGCTTTCTCAGCATCCAAAAATATGAACGCAGCAGGAATTTGATTGTTCTTTCCCAAGTATTCTAGTGCAGTGGTCCCCAACCTTTTTATCGCCGCGGACCAGTCAGCCTTTGATAATTTTACCGTGGCCCGCTGAGCACGCACAGGGGTGGGGGTGGGGCGTTGTTCGCGATGACACATTGATTGTTTATATATCAGATTGTTTTGATTAAACAACTTTTATTTTATTGTATTAAACATGCCATACTAGGGCCTAGTATCAATGTTTGATACTGATCTGGCTGGGTAACTTTAGCCCATTCACTCTATCTAAGCCCCCCCACCTCACAAGGTTGTCGTGGGGGAAATAGGGGGTGGGAGTATTAGGTATCTTCACTACCATATATAAAAGGAGATACTATCTTAAATAACAAAGTGGGCCCCCACCTCCAAAATATACTAAAAGAAAAAAGATTCCATGTGCTCAACTAATTTTTTTAAAAATCATCACTATATTATGGACTACAGACATATATATATACATACATACATACATACATACATACATACATACATGCATATATACATACCGTACATATGTACGTACGTATATATATAATGTCCAAATAACAGGAAAAGCGCTTCAAGGACCAAAGTATATTCCTTTTTTGCAGCCTTAAGAGAACTCTCGTTTTTTGAGGCTCAGAACCAGGCATTCTCGTGGGCTGCAAAAAGGAAACGCGACCCGGGAGCGCAGCCTCCAAGAGTCCATATTGCCAATAACTACGCGTGGGGGGAAAGGAAATGTGTTTTGTGAGGAAGAGAAAGAGCGCACTTCACCGATGCCCGTTGGCGAAATTTTGGAAGAGAGGCAAGAGACTTCAGGCACCGAGCCCCCACCCCTGGCTGCGGCAACTGGAGCGGGCGGGAGGCAGGGAAGGGGTGGGCAAGACCGCCGCTTTTCCACCGTGCGCTGCAATAGCGGCAGCGGCGGCCTGAATCTGGCGACTGCCCCTCACCACCTCAGGCTGCGCTCATACCCTCCCCTTTCCTGCGCTACCGTTAGACTCCTCTCAGCCCCCCACCCACGCCCGCGGAGGGCGCACGCGCGCCAAAATCGCGCACCCCCCATCTCCCCTCAAAAGACCCCCCCCCCCGCCCTCAGCTGCCCGACGTTCTCTCTCTCTCTCTCTCTCTCTCTACCTCTCCCGCCGTTCCTTCTCACAAGCCAAGGCCGGGCGGGGAAGCGCCGTCTCCGTCCCGGGCGCGCCGCCCCTCCTTGGGCAACTCGGAGATGACTGAGCCGCTTTTTCTCCGGCTGCGCGGCCCGGTGCCAGGTACTCCACGGCCCGGCACCGGTCCGCGGACCGGGGGTTGGGGACCACTGTTCTAGTGCATTAATAACTAATCTAACATTACTTTTCATTTGTCTCCCTTGTATAAAACCTGTCTGGTCAGCGTGTATCAATTGTTGAATAACCAGCATTAACCTATTTGCTAATATTTTAGTAAAAATTTTATAATCTACATTAAGTAATGAGATGGGTCTATAGTTTTTGGGTTGAGTAGTATCTTGATCTTCTTTGGGTATCAAAGATATAAAAGCTGTCTTCCAAGATGGAGGTACCTTACCTTCCGTTTGAATCTTATTAAATAATTCTCTAAGAGGTTCTACCATTTCTAATTGTAAGTTTTTGTAGTAAGCCGCTGTCAAGCCATCTGTGCCTGGTGCCTTCCCTGACTTTAACTGCTTAATTACCTGTAAAATTTCCCCCGAGGTTATTGGTTGATTCAATTTTTGCCTGTGCTCTTCTTTAACTAAGGGTATTTTCTCTTTATCTAAATATTTGTCTATATCTAAACCATTAATTTTATCCCCCTTATACAACTCTGTAAAAAATTCCAGAAATGCCTTTTGAATCTCATCCTGTTGAAACACCTCCTTCTCTCTATAGGTCAATTTAGATATATTTTGAGATTTCCTTTTTTTCCTAATCTGATAAGCTAACCATCTGCCAGGTTTGTTTGCATTGCAGAAAGTATTGTGTTTTGCGTATAACAAACTAGTGGCAACCTGGTCAGAAATCAACATGTGAAATTGAGATTTTAATATGGCAATTGCTTCCTTGACCTTTGTATCGCCTGGGTTTAATGTTAACTCCAGCTCTTTCCTCTTAATTTCCTCTTCGCTAAGTCGCTAAGAAAGTTAGGACATGAAACATAACACAATACAATCCTTTAAAGAAGCTTCACTGTGGCAATGTAAGAACATTTAGACATGCCGACATTTAGCTGACAGTATAATGGCAACAAAATATTGCTGCTCCAATTGCCACTATGTAGACTTGAAAGTAAGCTTGTAATAGTGTCCTTTCGGATTCACGATATCTGTTCTTCTTGAGACATTCTGTTGTTTCATACCCTTTACTGAAGTTCTCAGTAAATCAAGAAGCAAAGTAAAAGAGACCATTCAGTTACAATTTAGAACAATGCCCTGGACACCCTTTAGATAAAAAAAATGACTGGTTCATGACCAAACTGCTAATTAAACATGTACAGTACTTGAATGACCCTTTGCCATTTGGCTCAAGGTTGTAATTTAGTTGTCATCTTTAAGGCCCTACATAGATCCAGTCGTTATCTTAAGAGCCATTTTCTAATTTTCTTCCATTTTCTTCACCAATTCAAATATGATCTACTAGCTACTAGCATACTATCCCTATGAAATGTCCTTTGACAGGGTCTCAGACAGAGGTGTGTTTCACATAATTTTAACACTGGTTCGCCACACACTGAAAATGTGAATGTGTGTGCATGCCTTCCATGCATGTGCTTTGCTTGTACGCACAGTTTGAATGCATGCCCACGACTTATAAAACATGGCTAAATAGGACAGCATAGCACGGGGGGGGGGGAGGGCAGGCAGGCACGCCCACCCAGGCCTACCTGCAGGTCACTACTATCGCTTCACCCAAACCAGTCTGAACTGGCTGAATACCACCACTGGTCTCAGGATATTTTCAGGAAGACTTCCACATTTTGGAACTGATTTCTGGGAGACAATCAGGTTCAAACCTCTTGAAATTTAGGAAAATGTGGAGACCTATCTTTCCATATGTTCTATCTTTCACTGGAGATTGTATTACAAGTGAAATCTGTGACCATTCAATATCTCCATATATATGCTTTGTTTAAATCATTTTTGTGATTTAAATGCAAAATTTGTGATTGGGTTTTTATACTGTATGTTATAACCTTATAAATTAACTTGTATATATCCTTTAAATGAAATACAGTTAAATTTGTTGTATACTATATACAATAACATATTTAACTCTATTCAGTGATCTATATTTTTTCAGTTTTCATTCTTAGAAGTGTTATGGTGATTTCTGATCCATTTTAAACAAGGACTTTAACAATATGTTAGGTAATTTTTTTATTACAATGAATTTCTATGAGTCCTGTATCCTTTTCTATATATTATACTTGCAGAAAATGGTAGCCCATAATTCTATATGGCCAAAAATTGCAAGGAAAATGATGCAATTCTTTGAGGTACCAATGTCCTAGTATGAAGAAGAAGCAGGTTGAAAATAAAGAACATATCTAAACGTTTAACTTTTTTACTTTCCTGTCTTTGTATGGGACATTTAAGGGAACAAAAAGAAAAAAATAGTAGTTCTAAGAAAAGTGTCATAAATGAAGAGTAGAAATGGCAAATTGATGACTCTGAGACACAAAGCTTTTCTCATTTTTAGAAATTTATTCTGAAATTACTGTCAACTTTCATGCAGTTTTCTCTCACTAAGGAGCTTTTTGACATTTTCTTCTCATTGGCTGTCTGCATCCCAACTAAAGTTTTACACATTTATGTTTTTAAAAAAGCATCACCTCTAAAAGCAAATGACATTTCTTCAATTGAATGCTGCATCTCAAGGAATTTTTATTTTTTTGATAAAATCTGAAGAATTTATATTATTCTTTCCAGCTTATTAAGTAGTCACCCGCACTAGTACAGATGGAAGAGTTTCTCTGTAATACTTTTGAGATAATTCTATGAAAAGTACAGTTAACTTTATAAGATTATCCATAAATTACAGTAATAGTTGGAATGTTACTGTTAAAAAAGTGATAATTTTGGACACAAGTGACTGTAAGTGTATCCTTTGTTGGGATGTAATATTTGAATGCAGCGGTGGAAATGGAGTATTCATAATATGAATTCTACAGTGATATTTGTGCTATCTAGTATGATTGAATACTGTCTGTATAAACAATGTACATATAGATCTAAATTCAAACTATTACCAATATTGCAATTTTAAGTGTATTACTTCATTTTGTCACTTTTTGAACAACTATGTGTGCATGTATGTATTCACAGTTGATTACACCAGAGTTCTTCTTGCAACAGTTTTGGGACAAAACTTTCCCTCTGCTAAATATATGTGCCTTTTTGTTGTCTTGATCAACATGAAGCTTTAAATACATTTGGCAAATATACTTCTTTCTATAACTGAAAAAAAACAACCCTTGCTTGTCTAGTTCTCTGATTGCAAGTGGATCTGGAAAGTTATTCAGTCCAATGCTAAATGACACAGTATACAACATAGCAGTGACATGTGGTGAGGATTATGGTTGGTGAGGCAAGAGCGCGGCAGCGGTGAGAACGTCCCTGCCACTGCCGTGCTCCCCCACCTTGCCCCCACATCCTCCTCTTTTCTTCAACTCCTGCCAACCTCCCTGCTTCCCCGCGTCTCCATCTGCATCGGCTTTGCGGAAAGCCAGAAGGGTGGTGAGGGTACGAATCTCCATGGGGATATCATTCCAGAGGGCCGGAGCAGCCACAGAGAAGGCCCACCCCCGAGGGGTCGACAGTCGACATTGGCTAGCTGATGGTATTCAGAGGAGGCCTAATCTGTGGGATCTAATTGGTCGTAGGGAGGTAATTGGCAGGAGGCGGTCTCTCAAGTACCCAGGTCCAATACCATGCAGGGCTTTAAAAGTAATGACTAGCACCTTGAAGCGCGTCCGGAGTCCAACAGGCAGCCAGTGCAGCTCACAGAGGATAGGTGTGATGTGGGTGTACCAAGGTGCACCCACAATCGCTCGCGCGGCTGCATTCTGGATAAGCTGAAGTCTCCGAATGCTCTTCAAGGGCTGCCCCATGTAGAGTGCATTACAGTAGTCCAGTCTTGAGGTCACAAGGGCGTGAGTGACTGTTCTGAGAGCCTCCCGGTTCAGGTAGGGACGCAATTGGTGCACCAGGTGAACCTGGGCAAATGTCCCCCTGGTCACAGCCGACAGATGATGTTCTAAAGTCAGCTGTGGGTCCAGGAGGACTCCCAAATTGCGAACCTGTCTGAGGGGCGTATAATTTCACCCCCCTCAGCCTGAGAGATGGAATACAGGGCCAATCTTTGGGAGGGAAAAACACAAGCCACTCGGTCTTGTAGGGATTGAGTGCAAGCTTGTTCACACCCATCCAGACCCTGACAGCCTCCAGGCACTGACACATCACTTCAACCGCTTCACTGAGTTGGCACGGGGCGGACAGATACAGCTGTGTATCGTTTGCGTATTGATGGTACTTTATCCCGTGCTGACGAATGATCTCACCCAGTGGCTTCCTGTAGATGTAAAACAGGAGGGGGGACAGGACCGAGCTCTGCGGCAGCCCATACTTAAGGGGCCTAGGGGTCGACCTCTGCCCTCCAACCAACACCGACTGCGACCTGTCAGAGAGGTAGGAGGAGAACCACTGAAGAACGGTGCCTCCCACTCCCACCTCACGTAACCACTGCAGAAGGATACCATGGTCGATAGTATCGAAGGCCGCTGAGAGGTCAAGGAGCACTAGGATGGAGGCATGACCCCCATCCCTGGCTCTCCAGAGATCATCAATCAGTGCGACCAAAGCAGTTTCCGTACTGTAGCCAGGCCTGAATCCAGACTGAAAGGAGTCCAGATAATCGGTTTCATCCAAGGACCACCAGAGCTGAGAGGCCACCACTTTCTCAACAACCTTCCCAACAAAGGGGAGGTTGGAAACTGGACAATAGTTACTTAAAATGGCTGGATCCAAAGACGACTTCTTCAGGAGGGGTCTCACCACTGCCACCTTTAAAAGGGGTGGGAAGACTCCCTCCCGAAGAGAGGTGGTAACTATCGTCTGTATCCAGCCCCGTGTCACCTCTCTACTGTTCGCGACCAGCCAGGAGGGGCATGGGTCCGTATGCAAGTGGAGGCACTCACCGCTCCCATGGCCTTGTCCACTTCCTCAGGCATGACAAGTTGAAAATCAATCCATAAATTTTACTCAAGACCCTCCTCCGGTACCTCGGCTGGCTCTGAGCAATTGGAGTCCAGGTCTGTCCGAATCCGAGCGACTTCATCTGCTAGAAACTGAACAAACTCCTCAGCTCTACCTTGTAAGGAGTCACCCGCATCCCTCCCTCTCAAGAGGGAACGGGTTACCTAAACAAGGTGGCTGGGCACGATTCAGCGGACGCAATCAGAGCGGCAAAATGTGCACTTTTTGACGCCTGTATTGCCACGAGATAGTCTCTGACATAGGCTCTCATCAGTGCTCGGTCTGACTCAGAGTTACTGGCCCTCCAGTGGCGCTCTAGGCATCTCTTTTGGCGTTTCATCTCCCGGAGTTCCTTGGTAAACCAAGGAGCTCTCCTAGATCCGCTACCTCGGAGAAGCCGTAAAGGCGCAATCTGGTTTAGAGCCTCCGCCGCCGCTGAGTTCCAAGCAGCAACGAAGGTCTCTACAGGACTGTGGACGAGAGTATCAGGTATAACACCAAGCGCCGTCTGAAAACCCAAAGGGTCCATTAGGTGCCTGGGTGGATCCACCTAATCGGTTCCTCCTCCCTACAGTGGGGAATTGGCCTCCGAAAGTCAAGCCTCAGTAGGAAGTGGTCCGACCATGACAGGGGCAGGATCTCAGTACCCCTCAAACCAAGATCACGACTCCACTGCTCCGAGAGGAATACGAGGTCGAGCGTGTGACCCGCTGAGTGAGTTGGGCCCCGAATTACTTGGGTCAAGTCCATGGCTGTCATGGAAGCCATGAACTCCTGCGCTCCATCTGAGTACCCGCCGAGCAAAGGCAAATTGAAATCCCCCAGCACCATAAGCCTGGGGAACTCAACTGCCAGCTCGGCCACTGACTTGAGGAGTGAGGGAGGGCTGTTGTAACGCTGTTGGGAGGCAGGTACATTAACAACAAGCCCACTTGACCACCAAGGTCCAACTTCACCAATAAGGACTCACACCCGACAAGCTCCGGAGCAGGGATCCTACGAGGAACTAGAGACCTTCGGATAACAATGGCCACTCCCCCACCCCTTCTTTGGTGTCGTGGCTGATGAAGCACCTAAAAACCCTCTGGGCACATCTCAATGAGGGTGACTCCTCCCTCCGGACCCAGCCATGTTTCAGTAATACTTGCCAGGTCTTCCCCCTTGTCTAAAATTAGGTCCCAGATGAGGGGAGCCTTGTGAACCACAGACCTGGCATTTAGCAACAGCAGCCTGAGACCAGGGCCCTGACTACTCATGCCATCTGGCTTTGGAGTGGAACTGATAGGGCCGGAAGGAGGGATCTCTGTGACGTAGCGAACCCTCCTTCCCCAGTAATGGCTAGCCCTAAAGTTCCCACCATATCTGCCCCTCCCTGTTATGACCATAATGTTCTGGCCCACTCCCGTGTCCATGGTCCCGCCACCCTCCCCCATGGCTACCGCATTCTTCGGCAGGCCCTTCGAATTAGACATCCTAGGCTGGGATTAAGCCCAGGCCCCCCCTGACACTTCTGCAGAGCACTCAGTGCAGAGGGTACCCGGTAGTGGTCCCAGCCTACTCAGATGTACACAATCATACAACCAAGCACTCCCCACAAAACGATTTAAAAAACACAAGTACAACAATATGGAATAAAAGTGGGCACAGTCGGTCAACCACATTCATACCACATACATTCAGTGCCTCCTTTGCATATGAATTTTTTTTTGCTTTTTAACTCTTTCTTAACTTTTAAAAGGTGAAAAATTCCTTATACAAAGGAGGCCCCGAGTTCTCTGACCTCCTCCTATAGTTAACACTGAGAGCAGACACCAAGCCACTGTGACTTGAAATCTGGTAGCAACTATCCTGGCTTTAATTATTTTTAAAAAATTCTTTAAAATTCTTTCCTTTCCCTCAGGAGACTGGTGAGGCCCCGCCTCCCCTGCCTCTAGTGACTGCACATCCCTGCTACATAGAATATACATACCACTAAATGTGGCAGGGCAGTATTCTATTTAAATAGAAAGTTTCTTTAAACCATACACCTGATTTCTGGAGTAACATCTTAAACAACATATTATAGACCAATCCTTTGATGCTACTGGCTGTGGTGCTGTAACACATTGTCATACCTAAAGCTCTGCTTCTTATTTATTATACTTATCAAGCTTAACAGTTTTTTATTATACTTATCGAGCTTAACAGTTTCAAATATTATATAACTTCAACATCTAAAACACAAAAGGAAGTGTTTAGAAATGGAGAAAAACCCTTAGAATTCTGGCCTTTCTAACTATTTTGGGGCTGTCTTTTGTTGAAATAAATTGATGAAATAGCATATGGAGTGAAGCTATCTTCCATTGTTCTAGGTAAAGACTTCCAACATTTCTGCTAGACTTTTTCCTGTGGAAATATGTTTATTCCCTTCACCTGGGCTTTCAGAAATCTTTGTAAACCTTTCCTTTTTAAACAGGCCTTAGGGACTATTAAGGTACAGTAGGGAAGGATGACCACTTTTTATTTATTTTCATTAGTTTTACATTAAAATGATTGATTGCATTTTGCTGTCTTGTATTTGGATTTTATAGCCATTAATAAGCAAAACATAAATCTATCACATATAATATTGCCAGACATCTTGCCATAAATATTGAAATATTTACATAATAAATAAAAGATAGGTGCATAAAATGGCTCAGTGGCTAAGGTGCTGAGCTTGTCAATCAGAAGGTTGGTAATTCAGTGGTTCAAATCTCTAGCGCTGCGTAATGGAGTGAGCGCCCGTTATTTGTCCCAGTTTCTGCCAACCTAGAAGTTTGAAAGCATGTAAAAATGCAAGTAGAAAAATAGGGCACACTTTGGTGGGAAGATAACAGCACTCTGTGTGCCTTTTGCATATAGTCATGCCAGCCATATGACCTTGGAGATGTCTTCGGACAGTGCTGACTCTTTGGCTTAGAAATGGAGATGAGCACCTCCCCTAGAGCTGGAAACAACTAACACACATGTGCAGGGGAATCTTTACCTTTACCTAAAGATTAGATAAATATAAAATGAACATATTTCTTCCTTTACAGTTGCTATAACAAGCACTGTAACTTTTCCAAGTTTGTCTTAGCAACACTGATTTTAGACCTTTTTTTTTTAAAGAAAAAGGAAACAATTAAATTATTTTTCTTCAAAGATAAATAAAATAAACCCACACTATATACTACGTTTAATTGAATCCTATTGCAGCAGCAGTATTGTCTTTTTACTAGGGAAAAAAATCCTTCAAATCATCAGGCAGAATGACAGATGGCTTTCCACAATGTCTTTTGACCATGACAATTAACATTTCAGAGAGTTGAGCAGCTCCAGCTCATTAGTCAAAATCATATACTTGGAGCTTCATTATCACTGCTCCTAAGTTGAGTTTCTGCCATTATGTGAACAATAATATGGTTAAATATGCATCTTGCAAAGTACTTTCACGGTTGTAACTATGTCACTTTCATACAAATCATAAAAGAAATTAACATATATTTTGGTATCTAGTGCTCCTGCAAATACTATGTGCTCCTTTCACATTCATTCATCACTGTATCTTTTAGCAGAGGTTGTTTTGGGAGAGTAGAGCAAAAGGAAAGTCTGCCAATGACAGAATAATTAAGTTTCCCTCATTTCTTTACTCTAAGGAAATCTGATAGTTGCAGCTGATGGAATACCTAAGGAAGTAAGGCAGATAGCAGAGTTTTAGTTCAGCAAGATCACAATGAAGGAAAAAAAAAACAGTGCTGGCTTTCAATACTTTCTTTTTAGGTCATGTCAAACTGATCTATGTCCTTTATTATCTTTTCTGCTATTTTGCGCATATCTTCATTTGGTAAGGGAAAAACAGTTTATTACAATTTGGTAAAGGAAACACAGATTATTAAAATTTCTGTCATTTTATTATTGATGGTGACAATTGAGAAAACAATATTTATCTGAAAACAATAAAAATTATTACCTGCTAAAATATAATATTTTCAAAAGTAAGTAAGAGTATGAATAGTTCAACCTGACATGCTCTACAAAAATGAGCATGTTTTGTACCATGAATTTTACAATTATTTTTAAATTTTCTACTAATATTTAAGAATTAAAATTTTAAATAGAACTCTTCTATGTGTACATTAATACTGGGTTGTGGAGCAATGAATATTCTTTACTATACTTATGGAGTATTATTTTTTGTTAGACTTTCTCAGAGACCTGATGAATCAGAGTTTTTAGTTATGAGGAAAGGACGCTTAAATACTTTTCTTATTCTTTTCTTCTATCACAAATAGACAATCTGCCCTATTCTTCTATATACAACTCAAGGCTTTGCAGAAAGAATAAACAACATCTGGCCCACAGATGTGGGAGCTCAGAATAGTCTGTCTTACCAGTCTATGTATAATTAAATGTTGGATATCCAAAATTTCATATATATTATTGAAGTTTGAAAAATAGTAATTTTTGCTGCAACTGCTGCTATACATTTTACTTAATCATAGAAAACATGTAATAAATAAACTGCTTTGTGTAAGATGATTCCCTTTCTATGCTTCACAAAACACTTTTCTCATGAAAACAAACAATGCACTTATAATGAATGGGGTTACTGTTGTTATTGACTGTTTAAGCTTATGTAGTTGCTTAATTACCTTGATCTGTTTGCGTACATTGTAATTTTTCAGATTCATTGCAATTTCCGGAAGTTCCATAAACAAATTAACAAAAAGCATCAATCCTGATTCTATCTTTTTTAATCAGTAGAAAACTGAACAAGACTAAAAGTTTTTTGTATCTTAGGTTGAGAAAATTGATAAAAGAAGGGATGTTGGGCTCCATAAGCTGCCAGACCTACTGAATTTAGGAACAAAATCAATTTAACATCTTATCTATAGAATTCCTCAAGATTCTTCAAGAACAGCAAGGTAATATTAGTCAAATACAAATTGTAATGCATTTTTAATTCTTTCCCACTGAACTAAGAAATAAAACAATGCTTGTGCTTTACTCATTAATTTGTTATCAAAATGCTATTGTTTATTCAGTATAAAGTAGTTATATAATGTAAATAATGCTAATTCTTATCAGTTATATTAACAATTTTGGCTTCAATTATTATATAAGAAATGTTGATTTGTTAAAAAAAAGTATTAGTCAAATGTATTATTTTTAAAATGTACAGATAATCTGTTTGCTTCCCCACCTTCTAACACTGCAAGCTTAATTAATCAGTGATTATATCTGTAAGCTAATTATTCTAAGAGAGCAGAACTAACATGATACAATGTTTAATTAAAGGAATTGTACTGGTAATAATCTTATAATTTGAAAATAATGCATAAGACATAGCTGTGTAATATAGGAATTTCAATATGAAATTTAAGCTTAATAATTCTTAATTAATTCTTAATAAAGATTGGTTTTGCAATTGGCAATGAGAAAAAAAATTCCACTGAAATCTGACTAACAAAAGAAATTAATTAATTATTTAATGATTTATGAAAGCTAACTTTTCACAAATTTAGCTATTGTCATGCTTGTATTTAGGAATGTAATGTTTTCTATGAATAAAACTTGTTCTATATCCTTTTTAGATCTAGAAACAGGCAGTATTGAACATTGATAGGAGTTGTTACAATTCTCTTCTGTCTTAAAGCTCTTCTTGCACAAGGATACTAAAGCAAAAAGGCAAACTAACTGAGATTACTGTATTTTTCAGACTATAAGAGGCATCTTTTCCCCCCAAAAAAGAGGGTGACAATTTGGGTGCATCTTATAGACCAAATGTAGAACCCCCACCCCCACCAAAGGCCAAAAATGTGAGGCATGGAGGCAGCAATGGTCTGTAGCAATCCCTACAGCCTGGAACAGCTGATTGGGGGTATTCCAGCAGTCCAATCCACCCATCAATCAGCTGTGCTGAATCAGGCTGCAATAAGTGCTGAAACTGACCTTTCTGGTCAGAGTTTTCAGCAGCAATCACATTTAGAAAGCACAGTAACTGATTCAGCAGGATTCAAAATAATAATAATAATAATATACAATACATAACCAAAAGCAGGTTTTCCAAGGTAAATACAAGCAAAACACAAGCATTTTCACTTTCAGTTCTAAGCTAAGCCCGGCTCTTTCCTGTCTCCTTGTTGTTCACACATCAAATTTCAGAGTCCAAATAGCTCTCATTGGCTGACATAGTTGCTATGCCTATTCGTTCTTTGACCTTGTTACCATGTGTCACCTGAATACCATGGATACTGGGAGCCAGATGCAGAATTTTTTTCTTCTTATTTCCTCCCCAAAAACTAAGGTGCGTCTTATACTCCAGAGCATCTTATACTCCGAAAAATACAGGATTTCACAGTGCCTACTATATTATGCTTAATACTGATAAAGTCTTCATTGTATAACTATCTGATAATCATTGTCATGCTGCAAGAGGGCAAGGGAAGGGTTGTGAAGAAAATAACTTCTATGCTAGACCCATCTCCAAATGCCCTTTGTTTTCACCATTATAGTGAGGCAGAGTTACCATTTGTGTTTTCCTCATCTTTTACTAGCTATTTCACTCACATTCTGCCTGCTCCATGAACTTTGAGGAAAGGAAATATACTACATGAAGTCAATGAGGTATTATGAAATAGATTGGACCTAGAGATCAGAATTTCCTTCTTTGAGTTATATTTTCCACATGACTCTGAACTTTGCACAGCCATAATCTTTAACTGTAAAGGATTGCAATTATTTTCAAACTAACCAGGACTATGGTCATCATTAAAGTTTAATCCTTTTGCACAAGTGTACATTTTTCATGTCTTCAAAATTGTGTATGTCCCAAAACTACACAGGACAGTTATTATGCAATAATAATAATAATAACAACAACAACAACAACAACAACAACAACTCCTCTGTCCCAAGCCCGGATGAAAAAGGAGGAGGGTTGGGGTCAGGTTGGCAACCTGGCCCCATAAAAAAAAACCGCCAACCCATACAATATGGTGAAAAAAACGAATAAAAATTTTATACCTCATCGGTCGTTGCGCGGGTTAACAAGGGCCATGGCGGATGTTGGGGTCTCTGGACATCCGTCGACAAGTGGGCTACAAGTGGACCAGCCAACAAAACGACAAAAATATAGTGCAGATGAAAACCGTGCCATAATGGCCTGTTACTACAACTCAGTGCCAGAAAAAAGAGGTTATTTAAAGCGAATGTATGAATTATGGAAACAACAATACCCAGATTCAAATGTTAGTGAACAACGACTAGCAGATCAAAGGCGATTTATTATACGGAATAAAGTGTTTAGTGAAGTTGAACTTGAGGAAATTCAGGCAAATTGCAAAACCAAAAAAACAATATCACAAGCAGAAATAACTGATATTCAAGACACAACTAAAGACATTATAGTAGAACTCCCAGAAGAAGCTCTCGGGGAGGAAATAACACCACCACCACTAGAACCAGTTATCACTGAACCAACTGATGAACTAACTCAAAAACAAAGCTATAATAGTCACTAATGAACTAGGAATTAAAATCAAAGTACCTAGTCACACAACAGAAAAAGCATCAAAGCCAAAATGGAAAATCTGATTAGAACAAAAAGTCAAAAAAGCTGTAGAGATTGTAAAACAGCAGATAACAGCAACAGCTAGAAAAATTGAAAGATATGAGGCACAAATCATCCAATATAAACAAAATCAGAAATTTCGATCAGACCAATGGCGTTTTTATCAAAGTCTTAATGCAAATGGTGACACCAAAAGTGAAAAACCAGAAGAGAAGGCCGCAGTTGAATTCTGGAAAGAATTGTGGGAAAATGCAAAGGACTACAATAAGGAAGCAAAGTGGATACATGACTTTGAGAAAAGCATTGGCAACAAACAAATGCGAGTATTAGAAATAACAACTGAGATGGTCAAAAATTGAGTAAAAAAGGTAAAGAATTGGACATCACCTGGAAAGGACCAATTACATGGTTTCTGGCTCAAATATCTGACCAGTTTACATGCAATATTGGCCAGGCAACTGAATGAAATTTTACAAAAGGGCCAAATTGATGAATGGTTGACAACTGGAAAAACATACTTGATTCAGAAAGATGCAACTAAAGGAACAACACCTGAAAACTACAGACCAATAACATGCTTGCCAACAACCTTCAAATTACTCACAGGCATTATTGCAGATAACATGATGGATTATTTGGAAACAAACAACATCTTGCCAGTAGAGCAAAAAGGAAACAAAGGAAGGAGCAGGGGCACAAAAGATCAGCTCCTAATTGATAAAATGATATTAGAAAATTGTAAGAACAGAAAAACGAACTTGAGTATGGTCTGGATTGATTACAAAAAGGCATTTGACTCACTGCTACATAGTTGGATCATAAAATGCTTAGAAACAACTGGCATTAGCAAAAATATTACATCCTTTACTGAAAAGGCGATGAAACAATGGAGAACTGAGTTGGCAGTAGGGAATGAGATCTACGGAATGGTTAATATCAAGCGAGGAATTTTCCAGGGTGATTCACTTTCACCTCTTCTCTTCATCATCGCAATGATCCCACTATCAGTAATCATAAAAAAAAATTAAATTAGGCTACCAAACAGCCACAGAAGCTGAAAAAAATTCGCATTTACTATATATAGATGATTTGAAACTCTATGGAAAGTCAGAAATAGAAATGCAATCATTGACAAACACAGTCCGAGTATTCAGCACCGATATTTCAATGCAGTTTGGCATGGAAAAATGCGCCACTGTATCCATAAAAGGGGGCAAAATCACTGCATGTGAGGGAATTGAAATGCCCAATGGCCAACTAATTAAATGCAACAAAAATGAAGCCCACAAATACTTAGGCATTCTGCAGTTGGATAACATCAAGCATGGAGAAGTAAAAACTAATGTCAGGCGAGAGTACACCAACAGAGTTAGGAAAATTTTGAAATCTAAATTGAATGGTGGAAATACAATCAAGGGCATAAATACCTGGGCAATACCAGTTATAAGATACACAGCTGGTATAGTTAACTGGACACAAGCTGACTTGGACATTTTGGACCGAAAAACCAGGAAACTAATGACAATGCACTACAGTTTACATCCACGTGGTGATACTGATAGACTATATCTGCCCCGAAAATCAGGTGGCAGAGGATTATTACAAGTGAAGCAAACAGTTGAAGAAGAAAAACATGCACTGGCTGATTATTTAAAAGAAACTCAAGAACATCTATTAATCGAAGTAAAGAACAAAAATCTACTGAAGGCCCAACAGACGAAACAAGAATACAGAAAAGATGTGATAAAATCAAGAATGGAGAGTTGGCAGAACAAAGCACTGCATGGCCAATTTCTGGAAAAAATAAAAGATAAAGTGGACAGTGAACAAACTTGGTTATGGTTAACAACAGGTACATTAAAGAAAGAAACAGAGTCACTAATCCTGGCTGCGCAAGAACAAGCTATCCGCACAAATGCCATTAAGGCCAAAATCGAAAAATCCTCTGATGATGCGAAATGAAGACTTTGCAAAGAAGCTGATGAAACTGTTGATCACATACTCAGCTGCTGTAAAAAAATCATCCAGACTTTTTTTCCCCTGCCTTGTTTTTTTGTCCTGGTGTGGGCATGTGTTGTTTAAGTAACAAAAATTATTATTATTATTATTATTATTATTATTATTATTATTATTATTATTATTATTATTATTATTATTATTATTATTATTTAATAACAATTATAGTCAAATGAAAATCGATATATGATGATGGTGACATGTATGAATATTTGAGTTAAAACGCTTGAGTTAACACGTGACCCGTCAAAAGCGTGGACGACAAAAGCGCGATCGACAAAATCGCGCCTTTGACGTCATCACAGCGCGACGAAAAAGATCGAAAAATTCAAATAAAAATTAATAAAAATTAAATTAAAGCAAGCCGATTCACATAAAGGTAAGGGTTAGGTTTAGGGTTAGGGTTAGGGTTAGGGTTAGGGTTAGGGTTAGGTTAAGGGTTAGGGTTAGCTTTAGAGCGTTAGCGTTAGCGTTAGGGTTAGGTTAAGGGTTAGCGTTAGGTTTTTCGTTAGTTTAACGGTTAGGTTTAGGGTTAGGTTTAGGGTTAGGTTAAGAGTTAGGTTTAGGGTTAGGTTTAGGGTTAGGTTTGGGGGGCTTAGGGTAAGGTTTTCGCTTTATTTTTACATTTTTTGAACTTTTTCGTCGCGCTGTGATGACGTCACAGCGCGCTTTTGTCGAGCGCGATTTTGTCCTACGCGCTTTTGTGGTGGAACCGAGTTAACATGAATTATGTTTGTTGACTGTGGAAGAGATGCACAAAAATCTATTTGTAACCAACTGATACACTTTCTATAGCATGTAAGGAAAGATGTTGTATTTGTTTTAAATTAAAAATTAAAAAATTTTATTAAAAAAAATCATCCAGACTGTTTATAAATTGTGGCACAATTCAGTAGCACAAATGATCCATTGGAATTTGTGCAAAAATTATAATATTAAAACAGCAACAAACTGGTGGGAACATCAGCCTGAAAAATCACCGAAAATCAGATGGTCAAGATCTTGTGGGATTTCCGTATACAAACGAACAAAATACTGGCGCATAATACACCAGACATCACACTGGTTGAGAAAAATAAGGTCACAATCATAGACATCACAATACCAGGTGATAGCAGGGTCGCTGAGAAGGAACATTAAAAAATCGCAAAATACCAGGACTTGAAAATCGAAATTCAACGACTATGGCACAAACCAGCAGTGGTAATTCCAGTTGTAATTGGCACACTGGGTGCTATTCCAAAAGCACTGGAATTACATTTAAAACAGTTAAAAATTGACAAAATCACCATCAGTCAAATGCAAAAAGCCGCACTGCTTGGATCTGCACGCATATTATGAAAATATGTTATGACGTCCTAGGCCCCTGGTTGGGGCTCGACTAGTAACCAATGCCAAATCCGGGGAAACAATTGGCCGCTGTGACACAATTGTATAATAATAACAAGCTATCCGCACAAATGCCATTAAGGCCAAAATCCAAAAATCCTCTGATGATGCCAAATGCAGACTTTGCAAAGAAGCTGATGAAACTGTTGATCACATACTCAGCTGCTGTAAAAAAATCGTGCAGACTGATTATAAATTGCAAAAATTATAATATTAAAATAGCAACAAACTGGTGGGAACATCAGCCTGAAAAAGTCACTGAAAATCAGATGGCCAAGATCTTGTAGGATTTCCGTATACAAACGGACAAAATACTGGCACATAATACACCAGACATCACACTGGTTGAGAAAAATAATGTCACAATCATAGACATCACAATACCAGGTGATAGCAGGATCGACGAGAAGGAGAAGGAATATGAAAAAATCACGAAATATCAGGATTTAAAAATCGAAATTCAATGATTATGGCACAAACCAGCAGTGGTAATTCCAGTGGTAATTGGCATACTGGGTGCTATTCCAAAAGCACTTGAATTACATTTAAAACAGTTAAAAATTGACAAAATCACCATCAGTCAAATGCAAAAAGCCGCACTGCTTGAATCTGCACGCATATTACGAAAATCCGTTATGACATCCTAGGCCCCTGGGTGGGGCCCGAGTAGTAATCAATGCCAAATCCGGCGAAACAACTGGCCGCTGTGATACAATTCTGTTGTTGCGAATAACAACAACAACAACAACAACAACAACAACAACAACAACAACAACATAACTGGTAAAGGGTCAGACAGTTATCACAATGTTTTTTACCACTTCATCAAAACTATCTTTTCGGTAAACTTAAATTCTCCATTATTATTTAGAGTCTATGGAGAAAAATAAGATTTTCTTAGAAATAATTAAAAACAATTCAAAGAAAACTTTGAAAAATAATTTAAAAAACCTTTGTGATTAATATATTATTATAACAGAAATTAATATATTTCAAGATTAATGTTCTATTTCAAATGGTATTAAATAACTGAACGAACAATTGACAGATTTATACAATGTAGAAAACAAAAAGTGTAAGTTTCAAAAGAAATATGCAGCTTAGCAGTTTCCAGTGCTAGATTGTATCGCACACTATGGAAAACAGAATAGATAATATCTCCAAAAAACATAACATAAATAATAGACGAAGGTCTAGCCAATGGACCTACAATAGCTATTGTAATTGAAACAAAAGATAAAAATCATCTGAAGGAACATGATCTGAGATTATATTTGTTAAAAAATTAGTGTCTCCTAAAAGCAAAGATAAGCCCAACCTACTTTACCAGTAGCACAATCAAATATGCTAAAGATAAGCATAGTAAAATATACAATTATATATGGCAAAATGATATATCGGGATTAAAAAAGGTATTGAATATAAAACATGAAATAGTCAACAAAGGAAGGAATCTACCACTATTAATATATTATTAATGTATTGTATTTAAATTAAAAAATAAATTTAAAATATCTCTGAACAGGAGGCCTGAAAAAGAAGACAGAATTTAAAATGCTTACACAATCTGCTAGTGTATTTATAAATTGCTATTGAAGTAAAAGTTGCAAAATTTGAGAGAAATTATCATACTGGATCATTGGGAAGCATATGGGGAAAAATCAAAACATTTATGTTTTTTACTAAAAATTTAAGGAGAAATTGGTAGAAAATGTTTTATAAATGGTACATAACTATGTTAGTAGATGTAGAAGGTAGATATCAAAACATAGTTATTATCAGTCCTTTTGAAAATATACACTAGCTCCATCATATTCTTCTTCCTCAACAACTCAGTTGTTCATTAAAATGATTTACTTTGGGATCTGGAAATGAGAACAACACTTCAGGATATTTAGTGTGGTAGCATCAAAGACACTAGAATTTGAGGTTCTTAATGTACTGGAATTCTGATCTGTGGATCAGAAAAAACAGGCTTTGGACATGCTACCAAATTGATTGTTCTTCCAAAATCTTCAGTGGTGACATAAAACTATGAGTAGCTCTGGCAATAGAACTACCTTTGAAGGAAAGAGGGATTATTTGGAAACCACATATGAGATTCTATGCTTTCTATACTTTTTCAGAATCTTCTTATATTTCTCTATAAACCTCCTTTGCCTCAGCTATCTTTACACACACACACACACACACACACACACACACACACACACACAGAGAGAGAGAGAGAGAGAGAGAGAGAGAGAGAGAGAGATATTGCTCTTTGTCAGAGCAGAAGTCTGACTTTTGATTTTAGACTTCCAATAATTTCTCACCTTGAAGTAAGTAGAATTTTTTTTACTAGAGTAAACTTTCTTTTGAAAGTTGATTTATTATTAATCTTGAATTAACACTTTTATTGAAACTATGATTAAATAATAGAAAATATTTGTTTAAACAGTAAAACATTTCAAAATTTGGCTAAAAGGCCATGACTAGAAAGAATATGTTAATAGAGTTATTCAACTGATTATTTTTTCTGATTCAACTTTTCTGAGTTGAATGTTCAAGAAGATGAATTGCTATAAAATGACAATTTATGTAGATTAACTTTCTATGTGTCTACTCAGAAGTAATCCCACTGGGCTAAATGGCTCATCCTCTCTAGAAAGAAGATATAGGATTTCTGCCTAAATAAATTTGATCAGTCGTTCAAGTACATTTTTCTTAGTCTTACACTCTTTTCTTGAACTGTCTCTCTCTGACATGACATGCATCTTATGAATAATAACAACATAGCCAGCAACACTTTGTAGCAAAAAAGTTCAGTATTTGTGTTTAACTATATAACAATTCTATTTTTGATATATATTTGTAAGTACAAACAGTGTACAGTTCAGATCAATCAATCTTACTTCCAACTAGGCTTCTCACATGATTAAATTGTCAGCATCTAGCTAGTGTCTAAGCTTATGTTACTGTAAATATGCAAAACCCATCAGGAATTGCTCACCATATCACAGTACATTAGCCACAGCAACTGTGACTGTGAATTCTGAGGTGCTTTGTTTACAATGTCACTATTAGCAACTGCTTTACTTAGTTTTATAGTGGATGCAGGTTCCAACATTTTTGCAAAAATATTAAATCTCATTCTGGGTTTCTAATGATATTTCTTACATTACAAATATTTTGATTATTTGTTTGATTATTTTATTACATTTGTTACAATTTTAAAAGAGCTGTAGGATGCAGTGGTTAGAATGCAGTATTGCAGGCTAATTCTGCCGACTGCCAGCAGTTCAATTCTGCACAGCTCAAAGTTGACTCAGCCTTTAATCCTTCCAAGATTGGTAAAACGAGGACCTACTCTGATTCATTTAGATAGAACTGTAAACCACTATGGAGCAGTATATAAGTCTAAGTGCTATTGCTATTTATATTGTATATAATTTATAATTTTAAAATTTTAACATAGCATATTTTTCGGAGTATAAGACATTCCAAAATATAAGACGTACCTAGCTTTTGGGGAGGAAAACAGGGGTGGGGGAGGGAATCTGTCTCTGCCTTCCAGCAATTTGTCTTAGGTCTCCACTCTGAAATTTATTTGGCTTTAACTTTAATGACAACTTCTCCATGCTATAAGTGCATTTAAACACCTTAAAAAGTTCCAGCAATTATGAAATCACAATTCAGAGCACTTCCTGCATAGTTGTCATTCTGCACAAGCAAGCCACTCTTGACCCCTCTTGACCCCTCTTCTCTCTCTCAAAAAAAGAAAGGAAAAAATGTGTAAAAGGGAAATCAAACCACATTCCACCCCACTCCCCCTCAGTCAGCCCCTCTCCTGCTGCTGCAATGCATCAGAAGAAGAAAACAAGAGAGGAAAGGGGGAAACAATACTTCAACAAAGACATTTTCAAAAAAACCCTTTGGAACTCACTGACATCTCCCACTGCCATGGGGTCGTTTCAGGGACGTGCAGTCAGGGGAGGCAGAGCCTCACTACTGTCATCATGAAAAGAAAAAAAATGTAAAAGGAAAAAGGCTGAGCTAGTTGCTGTCAGAGTCACAGTGGATGACTCTGTTTAGTGCTTAACTGTTTAAAAAAGTGTCTAAAAAGTGCCCTCTACAGGAGGAGGCAGGAGAACCACGTGCCTCATTTAGTCTATCTTTATGATCACTCGAGCAGAGTTAAGCAAGGGTTAAAAGCCGAAAAATTCCTGACATAATGAGGCATGTTATTCGCCTGCCTCCTGTAGAGGGCATTTTTAAGAGGCTTTTTTAAACAGTTAAGCAGAGTCATCTACACGGTGACTCTGTCAGCAACTAGCTCAGCCTTCAGCTCTTGTCTTTTTCCTTTTACATTTTTTTTCTTTTCATGATGGCAGGCAAGAGCAGAGTTGAAATCCTCTCTGAAACAACTGGAAAAGGTACGTGATTGCATGCAGAGCTAGGTTGCCTTTTCACACACATATGCACACACACACACACACCTGGATAAAAGTATATAAGCCCAGCTTCACTGATTACAAGTTTGAAAAGGCAACGTGGCTCCACCTGCAATTAAAGGCTCGGATCGGAAGGCAGCAGATGAATGGGGCAGAGGAGCTGCTTTCAAGCCATTGGAAAATATATCCAATCCAACTTCTGTGTTTGTGTTTGTTTGAGAGAGAGTGAGTGAGAGAGGGATCCAACTTCTCTGTGTGCGTGTGTCTGTTTGAGAGAGGGGGGAGGGAGGGAGAGAGGGAGGAAGGAGGGGGAGGGAGAAGAAAAAGAATGAAGGAAAACTTTTTCACAAAGGAGAAAAACAAATGCTGTCACTTTAAATTAGAACTGAGCATGCCTGGCTGTGGAATTCTGGGAGTTAAAGTCCACAAGTCTAAAAAAATTTGAAACCCCTGTGTCAGTGCCTCACCAGCCATAAACCTCACCGCACGTCACTGGATCGTTCTCAGTTCCTTTGTCTTTCCAACACCAACTATTGTCATTACAACAATCCTTCCAAATTACTACCATTACTACTATTCCCTAATATACATTAGTCGTAAACAGACTAACCACAGACAGGTCTTGAAATCACTTCACCTCACTTCTCTTATGTTTCCTGTAAACTAACAAACAAGCTACTCCCATCAAGCCAGCAACACCGGCATCATCCAACCATCCTTATTCTACAAACAATGGAAAACTTTCAGACATGGTTTTCAATCAAAAATAATGATATCATTTTCCCACAATTCCAAGCTTAAGCCAAGAAATGTGCCTAGTCTATCATCTCACTTTTTAGTAATTGTTCCCTTTGTATTTTATATGTTTTAAATTTTATGTGGGAATTGTTAGTGTGGATAAATGAGAATGTTTGACTCGGAGGACCTGCTGGGGAAGGCGGGGGGTACCGGGGTGGGTGGGGGGACCATGGCCATGGGAGTGGGTCGGAGCATAGCGGTCGTGACAGGGAGAGGCAGATATGGCGGGGACTTTAGGGCTGGCCATTACCGGGGAAGGAGGGTTCGCTACATCACAGAGATCCCTCCTTCCGGCCCTAGAAGTCCCACTCCAAGACCAGATGGCGCGAGCAGTCAGGACCCTGGTCTCAGGCTGTTGTCGCTAAATGCCAGGTCTGTTGTTCACAAAGCTCCCCTCGTCCGGGACCTAATTGTTGACGAGAGGGCAGACCTGGCATGTATTACTGAAACCTGGCTGGGCACAGAAGGAGGAGTCCCCCTTGTAGAGATGTGCCCAGAGGGATTTCAGGTGCTTCATCAGCCGAGAGCCCAGGGAAGGGGTGGTGGTGTGGCTATTGTAATCCGGGAGTCTCTGTTACCTCGTAGGGTCCCTGCTCCGGAGCTTGTCGGGTGTGAGTCCCTGCTGATAAAGTTGGACCTCAAGGGTCAAGTGGGTTTGCTGCTAACGTACCTGCCTCCCAACTGCGTTGCAGCATCCCTCCCCTCGCTCCTCGAGTCAGTAGCCGAGCTGGCAGTTGAGTTCCCCAGGCTTATAGTTCTGGGGGATTTCAACTTGCCATCGCTCGGTGAACGCTCTGATGGGGTGCAGGAGTTCATGGCTTCCATGACAGCCATGGGCTTGACCCAAGTAATTCGGGGCCCAACCCACACAGCGGGTCACATGCTCGACCTCGTATTTCTCTCGGAGCAGTGGATGTGTGATCTTGGTCTGAGGGGTAATGAGATCATACCCCTGTCGTGGTCAGACCACTGCCTACTGAGGCTTGACTTCCGGAGGCCAAACCCCCACCGTAGGGAGGAGGAACCGACCAGGTGGTTCCGCCCCAGGCGACTTATGGACCCGTTGAGGTTCCAGACGGAGCTTGGGGTTATTCCTGATACTCTCGCCCACAGTTCGGCGGAGACTCTGGCTGCCGCCTGGTACTCGGCGGCGTCGGAGTCTCTCGACCGGATTGCGCCACTACGGCCCCTCCGGGTCAGTGGATCCCGGAGACCTCCCTGGTTTACCGAGGAGCTCCGGGAGAAGAAACGCCGGAGGAGATGCCTAGAGCACCAGTGGAGGTCCGATAAGTCCGAGGCGAACCGAGCACTTCTAACTACCTGCACCAAGGACTATGTCCGAGCACTAAGAACTGCAAAAAGATCATACATTTCTGCCTTGGTTGCGTCCGCCGAGTCACGCCCAGCCGCCCTGTTTAGGATAACCCGCTCCCTCCTTAATAGGAGGGATGCGGGGGACCCCTTGCAGGGTAGGGCTGAGGATTATGCTCAATTCTTGGCGGACAAAGTAGCTCGGTTTCGATCGGACTTGGACTCCACCGCAGTAGATCCAGTTGAGACACAGGAGGACCACTTGCCACACCAGCTCTGGGTTGAGTTCCAGGATGTTGCCTCTGGGGATGTGGACAAGGCCATTCGAGCTGTAAGTGCCTCCACTTGTATTCTGGACCCGTGTCCCTCCTGGCTGGTTGCCAACAGCAGGGAGGTGACACATGGCTGGATCCAGGCGGTCGTCACCGCCTCCCTTCGGGAGGGGCACTTCCCCGCCGTATTTAAAACGGCGGTGGTGAGACCCCTCCTGAAGAAACCATCGTTAGATCCAGCCATTTTAAACAACTTTCGTCCTGTCTCCAACCTCCCCTTTATCGGGAAGGTTGTTGAGAAGGTGGTGGCCTTTCAGCTTCAACGGGCCTTGGAGGAAGCTAGCTATCTTGACCCCTTCCAGTCCGGCTTCAGACCTGGTTACAGCACAGAAACCGCTTTGGTCGCATTGACCGATGATCTCTGGAGGGCCAGAGATGGAGGCTATGCGTCCATCCTGGTTCTCCTTGACCTCTCAGCGGCTTTCGATACCATCGACCATGGTATCCTTCTGCGACGACTGCGGGAGGTGGGAGTGGGAGGCACTGTTCTGCGGTGGTTTTCCTCCTACCTCTCGGACAGGTCGCAGTCGGTGTTAGTCGGGGGGCAGAGATCGTCCCTGAGGCCCCTAACATGCGGGGTGCCACAGGGTTCGGTCTTATCCCCCCTACTATTTAACATATACATGAAACCGCTGGGCGAGATCATTCGGAGGCACGGGATAAAATACCACCAATATGCGGACGATACGCAATTGTATCTGTCCGCCCCGTGCCAACTCAATGAAGCGGTGGACGTGATGAACCAGGGTCTGGAGGCCGTTAAGAACTGGATGAGCGCTAACAAACTGGTACTCAACCCGGACAAGACCGAGTGGCTGTTGTGTTTCCCTCCCAATAATTTGGCTAATACACCAACGCTTAGGCTGGGGGGTCAAATTTTATACCCCTCAGACAGGGTCCGCAACTTAGGAGTCCTCCTGGACCCACAGCTGACTTTTGATCACCAGCTGTCAGCTGTGACCAGGGGGGCATTTGCCCAGGTTCGCCTGGTCCGCCAGTTGCGGCCCTACCTAGACCGGGGGGCTCTCACAACAGTCACTCGAGCCCTTGTGATCTCTAGACTGGAATACTGCAATGGGCTCTACATGGGGTTGCCCTTGAAGTGCATCCGGCGACTACAGCTAGTCCAGAATGCAGCCGCGCGAGTGATAGTGGGCGCACCGCGGTTCGCCCACGTTACACCCGTCCTCCGCGAGCTGCACTGGCTACCTGTTGGTCTTCGGGTGCGCTTCAGGGTACTGATGACCACCTTTAAAGCACTCCATGGTAGTGGATCTGGGTACTTGAGAGACCGCCTTCTGCCGATTACCTCCCTAAATCGACCAATTAGATCGCACAGACTGGGCCTCCTCCGAATTCCATCTGCCAGTCAATGCCGACTGGCGACTACACGGAGGAGAGCCTTTTCTGTTGCTGCTCCGACCCTGTGGAACGAGCTCCCCATGGAGATCCGTACCCTCACCACCATCCAGACCTTCCGCGCAGCCCTCAAGATCTGGCTCTCCCAGCAGGCCTGGGGATAGGCTTTCAATTTACCCGCCCGAGTGTTTGATTGCTGAATGAAAGTTGTGGTTTTACTATTTTTTCTTTGTTCACATATTGCTTTGTTTTTTGACCTCGCACCCCCCCTCCCCTGTGGTTGTAAGCCACCCTGAGTCCCCTCAGGGAAAAGGGCGGCATATAAATCCCAATAAAACTCAAACTCAAACTCAAAACTCACAGCAGATCACACGTATCATAACTTCATGCAAAAATATGCATTCTGAACACAATTAACAAGAATCACATCACATTATTGAAAAAAAATCATTCATTTTTAGATAAGTTTGACGTCCCTCCAATTATTACCTAATAGCTTTAATGAAAACTTTGAAATTCTATTCCCTTCAAGCACTGGATCACCCATCTCCCCTGGAGTTGTCAAACACCCTATTCTAGGCATTTATCTATTTGGCTCTAGGAACCTAAATTCCAGCCAAGTCCCAGTGCATCACTCAGTAATATTATCACAATATTACTCAGTACTTCCTCCCTCTATTAAGGGGGAATAAGAGGGAACAAAAGGGACATAGAAGGACTGTCCTTCTCACATTCCTCAGGATTCTTAACAAAGCAGACCCCATATCATATCTGAGAGCGTAAATCACATTACCTTCTTGAATCATTCTTCTGCATATGCTCCAGCCTGCTTAGCTGACATTCTCAGCTAAACCAGAGGAAAGCTCCAACCACACACATGGTGTGTGTGATGGTGTTTGATGGTGATCAAACATTCAAGACAGAAATTTATCGACCCAGATACCATCCATATGTATCCCTTTGCATTACCTGGGTCAGATGCATAGTTCTCGGGATTTACTGCACTTGTGCTTTTCTGTTGCCCAAGCCTCCTTCCAATATAGACTAGTAGCTATCCCTCCAGAGAGGAACTTTAACCCCCTTTGGAACACTTCAAATGGAAGTGTGGCCGGCCTCCAAAGGTACATCAAACCTCCTCCCCAGATGAGATGTCCTGGTCTCAGACGAGCCCACAAATTGTGAAAAAAATATCCCAGATATAATTTCTTCATACCAAAAAACGGTCAAGGAGGCCATGGTCAACAGAAAGCAGCTAGTTTATTACACCTGCGCAGGTGGATTCCCAAGCAAATGAGAATCCCTACAAGGTGCATAGGCACACCTTAAGTACACAAAATAACGTATCATATGCGTCATAACTTGGATACAAAAAATACAATTGCGTGCAAAAAATACAAGTGCAAAGTACATGGAAATTCTCCAAATGTTCCAAAAGCATACATATTCAGAAGCCCCAAAGGACCTCGCTTTCCCAGAATTAAACAATAAGATCATTATCGGCTTCCTGCAAAACATATCCTGTTACTCCCACAAACGAAGGGATCAGGCTATTTTCTGATCAGGTCACTATAATTTTCTGATTATGCTGCAACCTGTGATTTTCCAGAAAAGCTTACTTGCTGGTCAGATATTCAAGACCTCATCTAATTTACCCAAATAATTCAAAGTTCTAGCCTTATTCTCTCACTTAATCTCTTTCATTATTTGTGCTGTAACTTGAATTTCCCAACAAGCAGTTCTTTGCCTCAAGCAGGTTATTGAAGTTTAGACTGTGGCTAATCGTGGGCAAATTAAATTTTGTAGCATTATCTTAATTGACTTGGATTATCTAAATTAGATTATTTTAAATCTAATTTAGGAATAATTATTCCTAATTATTATTAAGGAATAATAAATTACTTCCCTCTTTTGAGGGGACGGCCCATTTTGTAAGCTGCAACCAATAAGTTAAGATCAATTTAACTCACACTGCAACTTTTTTATGATTTGTTATTCTCTTCTCATTCTTCTTTGAAAGAAGAATGGGGTGGAGATTATATCTATGTTGCATTTCTTGCTAATCACTTCCATTGACCTGTCTAAACTTTCCAGTAATTAATTGATTGGATGTAGTTGAATTTTTTCCCCTTCTTCATCTCCATCTGTGCAATTTTATCCTGTAGTAAGGTAGGCACTAGATAAATAAATATTAAAAATCTTACTTTTAAAAATACAGATTATGCAGTCTTTGAATTCTAGTCTGATAAATGTAAACATTTACTTACTGTGTTCTAAAACTGAAACAGAGTTATGGCATGAATGTGTGGAATTTGGGGGGGGGGCTACATGTAGTGTGTATGCTATCCTTAAGGTACAAAAAAGAAGATGTGTGGCAGTCATTCTATCTAATTTTAATTGCAGGAATAGTTCTGCTATCTTTATAAATCAGCAAAAAATAACAAAAACATTGTTTTGCATTTGTTATGTTATTTTATTCTTGTTTTAGTTTTTGATATATTTCAAAATATTATATAATTTATTATTATAACTTTGAAATATTGAATTCAAAAATAAAATATGAAAAGTGTGTTGATTTATAAAGTATAAAAAATATTACATTCCTCACTTGTGCAACCAAAAAATGTTTTTCTATGGTCCAGTATCCTTGCTGATAGGGGACTACTTAGGAAATGTAGTTCTTAGAATTAACTCTATTGGTTATTTTAATTCAGTTCCTCTACTAGAAAAATTAGATAACGCAATTCTTTTTTGTACTATGCATGGAACTTTAAGAGAAAGAATAATTCTTTTTCTATTAACAATATATATTCACAGTTTGATGGGGTAATTGCAGAACACTTTGGAGGTGAGGAAGTACCCATTATAAATGTGCTTCATTATATCTTCATAGAAACAAGAACTTGTTCTCACAGAAAGTTCCTGATGCTTATATTTTCATAAACAGTGACAGTGTGCACCGAATTTTATTCAGCCATTTCTTTTAAAAAACCAGTAGTTTGCTTTTCATGGCATTTTGGTCTTAGAACACTCAGAGCAGATACACTGAAGAGGCCTCTTCATAATCTGCAGAACAGTTAATGATGCTGTAGGAATATTTATTGTCATGCTAATTTAATGGCAGAGAAGCTACTATATCTTACCTCCTTTTTGTATCAGTAACTTGAAAAGCAGAAGGATATCCTGGAAGATCATTTAAGGAACAATTTTATAGAAGAATTGTCATTCAACCATATAATTTATTGGATTTTACAGAATAGGAGATTATTATAATTCTAAAAACCATCATGATTACTAAAGATCTCATTAAAAAGTTTGTAGGTTTTAAAACATTTGAACAAGACCCAAGTAACCTGCACTCAGTTTTCCAGACATAGAAATTTATTAGCTTTTGGGTCTTGTTACTATCTCGCATCCCAATGACAGGATTATTATTGGAATAAAAATGAGGAACAAGATGTACGAGCTATGGAGAAAATATAAAACAAACAAACAAGGAATAATAGAGCTGAGGTGGTGCAGTGGTTATGGTGCAGTACTGAAGGCTACTACAGCTGACTGTTATCTGCAGTTCAGCGGTTCTAATCTCACCCGCTCAAGGTTAACTCAGCCTTCCATCCTTCCGAGGTAGGTGAAATGAGACTGTGGGGCCGATATGTTGATTCTGTAAACTGCTTAGAGAGGACTGAAAGCCTTATGAAGCGGTATATAAGTCTAACTGCTATTGCTATAATTAGTAAATAGAAGCACCCATATATTACATATTTTAAATGTTAGTATTTCTTTTTATTGAAAACATATTTTATTTTAAATAGATTTGGCCTTCCATTTTGTGTTTAACTTTGTAAACTTTAGCGTTAACAATTAGATATAGATAAAATTGGTGATCATTTAAAGAAAGAGACACTAACATTTAAACACACTAAAACTATTTACTGAATTTTGACCACTATTAACAGTATTACATTTAAAGCGTATTTAAAAAAATATTTATTTTATGCAAATATATATAAAGAGTGACTGCCACTTTTAATAATCAGAAATGATGGTGGAATTTTCCTGATAATGACAAATGGACAACATTATAATGGAAATACTATCATTTTATAGGAGGTTCACTTGGATTACTGTGGCATCTGATTTTAAAATATCAAGAACAGTTTATACATTATGTCTACTTTTAGAGTTCTCTCACGAATACTATAATATAGTATTGTTAAAAGTTGTTCATACTGATTTGATATTGTTCAAATACATCTGAATATTAGGAATATCATTAAATTTTACACATTTTATCTGAAACATATGAAGGAAATACATTTACTTTCTAGATTAATTATCAATTTTGTTACACATAATGGAAATTTCTTAATATATAAAAATAACTATTTTTATTTCTAAAACAGTTTATATCTTGGAACTAGTTCTTTTCTCAGCCACTGCAACTAAGTCCATCACTTTGCTATTGTTCATCTTCCAACTTTATCCCAATAGAGCCTTCTTCAGAGATGTAGGTATTTTCATAAAGTATCCAAAATAGGATAATCTGAGTCTGGCCATTATTTCTCTTGAATGAGACCTCCAGGTCAATTTATTCAATAATCAATTTCTTTGAGTTTTTTGGCTGTCTATGGTATTTTCAAAAGTGTCCTTCTTTTGAATATGCTTTTTACCCTGCTTTTTAAAATTTTTGTTTCTGATCTTTTAAATTATAGAAATATAAAGGCAAAAAGCTTGCTCTACCAAGTGTTAGTCCACGGCATATTTCTTGACTGCTTTTTCCCCCCTGTTAATTAAGTATACTACTTTGAAAAAGTTTCATAGTAAGATGTTAAAATTACTGAAAAGGAAGAACTGATACAGACACCCAGGTGTATTGATTACTTATATCTGTAATTATCTTACTATTTTTCCACTTTAAGTAAAC
Organism: Thamnophis sirtalis; assembly: GCF_051295495.1. NCBI lineage: Eukaryota > Metazoa > Chordata > Lepidosauria > Squamata > Natricidae > Thamnophis > Thamnophis sirtalis. Next base: position 36,001,488 of record NW_028261390.1, on the reverse strand, counting down.
AAATATACAGGAAGAGAGAAAAAAATACTTAATTAATTAAGAAAGTGTGGGAAGTTATCATCCAGCCCTCTCCCAGGAAAATGAAATATCCTAGGAAATATTGAAAAGGCAGAATATTTCTCTGGATGTGAAAAGGAAGGAAGGAAGAAACATGTTTTAAAAGACAGAATAGCTGCCTGCAGCTTCCTGCCCATCCCCCTTTGTCAATGAGCCATTAAAGCCTGAGCTAGTCCACTTTACATAATAAAGAGTTTTCCCGTTCAGCTCCAGAGTGATGGGATTAAGGCATGATAATATTGGCCTTTTACTCAACTCTCCACATGGCATCTGAGAACTCATACCTGGATTCAAAAAAGCCTAGAGAGTAGCCCCCTGCATGGCACCATGGGAGTCTGACAACCAATCAGAATACATTTCTTACACAGGAACAGGAAACAGAGAGGCGGGACTAAACAGGGTATAAAAAGCCTAGCAAACCCCTCCCTCAGCCCTTCTCTTCTTCTCCACCTACATTGAAGCATGTGATCACCTTTTCTGTACAGGGCTCAAGCCATGTGGCCCTGTCCAACAATAAACTATCTTTCCAAGCAGCTTCCATGTCTCCAGTGTCTTCTTCCCCACTTGGAGCTGAACCCAGAAGGACATTTCTTTCAACAAAAGGTAGAAATATAATGTTACTGCCAATTTTGAAAATATAAGTGAGAAATGACCTGCAATATAAATACTTCTAACCAATATTGACACTACTTTAAATATGACTTAAAACAAACAATAAATTGACTCTTAAAAGTTTTAAATAATGTCAATAACAAAGTTTTTGTTCTCTGCTCAGTATATATGATAACATTGGAAGTTAGAAATCTCTAATACTATTTTAGGAATTTCATTGAGTATAAGGATTAAAGCTTAGCAATTTGCTGATCTGTTGAGTCACATTTTTAATGCCACCAATTTGGATTAATCCTTATTGTAGTTATGGGTCCTCCAATATACAAATAGATGACTTTAGATAAGTTTAGAATACATAAATTATATAGAAAAGAAAATGAAATGCAGGGATTACAGTAAAACAGTAGTGATAGGTTCTGGTCAAATACTAAGCCACAATTGTTGACATTAATTCAGTTTTTTCTCACTCATTCTCATTCTTTCTCTTGTAGGAAATTATCATCCAGCCCTCTCACAGAAAAATGAAATATCCTAGGAAATATTGAAAAGGCAGAATATTTCTCTGGATATGAAAAGAAAGAAACATGTTTTAAAAGACAGACTAGCTGCATGTAGCTTCCTCCCCATCCCCACTTTGTCAATGGGCCATTAAGAAGGCCAAGCTAGTCCACTTTACATAATAAAGGCTTCTCCACTGCAGCTGCAGGGGGATGGGATTAAAAGCATGATAATATGATAATAATATTACTCAACTGACCACATGGCATCTGAGAACTCAACCAAACCTGGATTCAAAACACAGCCTAGAGAATTGCCCCTGCATGGCCCCATGGGAGTCTGACAACCAATCAGAATACATTTCTTACACAGGAACAGGAAACAGAGAGGTGGAACTGAACAGGTTATAAAAAGCCTAGCAAGCCCCTCCTTCGGCCCTTCTCTTCTTCTCCACCAACATTGAAGCATGTGATCACCTTTTCTGTTCAGGACTCAAGCCATGTGGTCCTGTCCACCAATAAACCATCTTTCCAAGCAGCCTCCATGTCTCCAGTGTCTTTTTCCACACTTGGAGCCAAACCCAGAAGGACATTTCTTTCATCACTCTCTCACAGACAATGGATAAAGTCTGGGGAGAGTCAAGTTCAAGCCCACTCATATCCATGAAAATTGTTGGGTGATTTTGGACTAGTTGCTCTTTCTCAATTTGACCTGTGTCACAAGCTTGTTGTTGGAATACCAGTATAAGATAAGGTGACCAGATTTTCAGATTGGTAAAGAGGGACACCTTTGACCGGGGGCGGGGGGGGGGGGCTTGATTAAAAATTTTATATGGAGCAACAAAATTTTTCATACAATGCAAAAATAGTATTGTAATTTTTTTTATTTCAACATAACTACAATTTACAAATATAAATTGTAACTGTTACCAAACATCAAAATTTTGATCACATGACCATGAGGATGCTGCAACAGTCGCTAAGTGTGAAAATGGTTGCTAAGTGTGAAAAATGGTCATCAGTCACTTTTTTCAATGCCATTGTAACTTTGGTCACTATACCATCTTTCTTGCCACAGTTCTTAAGTGAATAACTGCAGCTGATAAGTTAGTAACATAAGTGAATCTGGTTTCCCCATTTGACTTTGTCAAAAGGTCAGAAAAGGCAATTAAAATGACCCCAGGACACTGAAACCATCATAAATACGAATCTGTTGCCAAACATCAAAATTTTGATCGCGTGAACATGAGGATGCTGCAACGGTCGCTAAGTGTGAAAATGGTCGCTAAGTGTGAAAAATGGTAATCAGTCACTTTTTTCAATGCCATTGTAACTTTGGTCACTGTACCACCTTTCTTGCCACAGTTTGTAAGTGAATAACTGCAGATGGTATTTTGTATTTTGGATAGAATCTTTTTTAAAATAGTCTAAGACAATTTAAAAAAAGAATCCACACAGAATAAATTGAAGTAAAACATTTCAAACTATTCCACACAGAATAAATTGAAGTAAAACTATTTAAAAAAATTCTATGCACAATATATTTCAAAGTATTGTGCATAGAATTTTTAAAAATGGTTTCACTTCAATTTATTTTGGATAGAATCTTTTTTTAAATAGTCTAAGACAATTTAAAAAAAGAATCCAGACAGAATAAAACTATTTTAAAAAAATCCTATGCACAATAAATAAAATATTATTTTAAAATACATTAAAAAAATAAAAGAAAAAAACCCAGCTCACTTACCAGCAGGCAGGCACTCCAAGTCAATCTAGAATGATGTAGATGTTAATACAAGGAACTGAGCAAATTAAAATGGTGAAATTAGTTAGGGAATTATTTTTCAAAGAAACTTTGCCACCATTTTTTCCACACGAGCCAACCTCCAATCATCATGCCTCTCCCCTCCAGAAAATCCAGGAAGGAACACTCACGACTTCTCTAGCCAAGTATTTCCTGGAGCTCTATGGTACTGGGTCATCTTTACTTATAAAAGTAAGTAAAATGGGTGTGTGGGGGGGTCCATTTTCTTGCTTTAACGTTTTATCTTCAATGAAAG
>NW_028261390.1:34948262-34955762 GCF_051295495.1 Thamnophis sirtalis | reverse complement strand
ATATATAAATCAAAGTATATGACAAATATAAGAAATGTAAGATTTTTAAAATTAATGCAATTAAGCCCTGATATACTGTAAATAAGCCAGTAAACATATTGCTAGTGGAAGATATTTTGATGAATGTCTTTAATAATCCATTAATTTTTAAATGCATTGGGTATTATAAACCTGTCTTGATTTTACCTAATTACTCAGTGCATTTCTAAGATGCATTTATTAAATTAGAGTCATTTTTAATTATTCGGAGCCTTGCACACATTATAATTATTTATGAAATGATATCTATTCTGTGTACAATAGTTAAAAACCCAGATTACAGTCCATCTTCAGTAATGAAACCTTACTATATAACATTAATTTGTTAATTTATTCATTATTAGTACAATCTATTTTATAGGGTTGATGTGGGAGAAAACAGAAATAGAGAATGCTATATTTGTTTTCTTGAGCTCCTAAAGGAAAGCCAGGGTATAAATCTAAGAAACAGATTAAAAGTAGTTAAGATATATATTTTCTTAAATTTTATCTGTATAATTAAACGTAATTTATCAAACACAATTTGGACTGACAATGCAATTGCTAAGGGGAAAACCATGCAATTGTGATCCATTTATGACATCACTTTCTATTGGGTTATTAAGTAAATTACGGTACTATGATTACTGAGCAAAACTTTCTTACTGTGACTTATTATTTTACTTCCCTTAAATTGGCTTATGTAATAGTTTGTGGAGAATATCATGGTAGAATGGGCCAAGAAACACTTCCTAGGGAATGATCAGGTAAGAGTCAGCATAGCCCATACTGGAAAGGGGGAGAGGAGGCGCAGAAGAGATTATTCCTAATTTCTTAGGCTATGATGGAGATGAGGAAGAATTGTACTTTCAAACATGCTACATTTATTAATGTAGCTACCTAGTAAGGTTCCTGGGAAGCATGCAGATAGCAATTATGTGACCATGGGATGCTGCAGTGGTCTTAATGTGCTAAAATGACAAATGGGGATCATGTAACCATAGGATGCAGTGATGGCCCTAAGGATTATTTGCTAAGATGCCATTTTTACACTGTGATTATTTCAAATAATCACTAAACTAGGCAGTCAGTAAGCAAAGATCACAACTGTTTGTTTATATATTGACTGAATTTATTCTATATGCTTCACAAAACTGAGGCCTAAAATTGTTACTGGGATTCTTCTTCTCTGAGAAAGAAAATCAGATTTTGTAACTGACAAGTACTCTCATGGATCATTGTGCAATAACAAACATGATGTTATCTCAGGAGATATGTTCAATATAATGATCACAGTGAGGAAATAAATGTAGTGTGAAAGATATACCCTTGATTCATCCATGTACATACATAGAACACTTAACAAATGAATCAAATGAAGTGGCCATTTCCCAGAAAGGCAGATCTATCATATCATTCCTTCCTAAATATCAACTCATCTGTAACATTAAGTGTGCTTTCCTTACTTTATATATTTTTCCAAGTAGGAATAGATTCATTTCATTTCTGCAACTCATTTTAGTATGCCTAAAAATGGAAATATTTTTTGTATATATTTTTTCTGACATAACACATGTGATTTGTGCAAATATTCTAATATATATTTGTTTATGGCCACATTGTATGGATTTTTGTTACCCTTTATTTTTGTAATACATGCGTTTTTCAAATTCGGAATGATCTTACAAAATTTTGAAATGACAAAATAAATAATTATACTCTGACTCCCATTAATTCACAAACTGCAAATTAGATAAATTCATATCATATTCTATCCTGCCCTGGATGCCACTATTTAGCTATTGTGTCCCCTTGTGTCTTCAAAGGTTTTTTTTAAAAAAAGAATTAAAAACTTATTTCTCATATCTTTTACCTCTAATAATAATTTTTGTATCAAGGCCATAACATGGAAATGAGTATGAATTCCTTATAAATTTATATTTAAAACCAGTCTTACCAGTTTACCAGATCTAGTCTGTAAACTACACATATTCATAATATGACAGCAAAGAGATACAAAACAAAAACAATATCAGCTACAATTCTTTGTTGCTGCTATGGATTGTCTGGATGTTGCATTCACAGATCTCATAGGTACTCATGTGGCTTTCTAAGACCCATTTTCTAGTTTGGTTGTCACAATATTTACACAGATACCAATAGAAGAAAATATGTTAGCTAGTACTGATGATGTTACCTAGCTTGGTAATGAAATGCCTATAAGAAAGCAATCAAACGCTCAGAGAGCCTCAAGAACCGCAACAACAACAACAACAACAACAACAATAATAATAACAACAACAACAACAACAACAACAACTCCGCCGTTGCCGGTCCCAAGCCCGGATGAGAAAGGAGGAGGGTTAGGGTCAGGTTGGCATCTGGTCCCGTAAAAAAAACCCGCCAACCCATACAATATGGTGAAAAAAACAAATAAGAATTCCATACCGCATCAGTCGTCGCGCGGGTTAACAAGGGCCGCGGCGGATGTTGGGGTCCCTGGACATCCGTCGACAAGTGGGCTACAAGTGGACCAGCCAACAAAACGACAAAAATATAGTGCAGATGAAAACCGTGCCATAATGGCCTGTTACTACAACTCAGAGCCAGAAAAAAGAGGCTATTTAAAGCGAATGTATGAATTATGGAAACAACAATATCCAGATTCAAATGTTAGTGAACAACGACTAGCAGATCAAAGGCGATTTATTATACGGAATAAAGTGTTTAGTGAAGTTGAACATGAGGAAATTCAGGCAAATTGCAAAACCCAAAAAACAATATCACAAGCGGAAATAACTGATATTCAAGACACAACTAAAGACATTATAGTAGAACTCCCAGAAGAAGCTCTCGGGGAGGAAATAACATCACCACCACTAGAATCAGTTATCACTGAACCAACTGATGAACTAACTCAAAAACAAAAAGAATTGAAGGATAAGATCATGGAGCATTTTCTGCTTAATGAGGAAAGGCAACGTTTACCATCACTAAAAATTGTGCCTAAGAAAATTTTGGCCCCTATCATGAAAATGGTTAATGCAGTGTTTTCAACAATTGAACCGGGATCCATCTTGGAAACAAACCAATTAATGTACAGCACAGCTGAAATAGTCACTAATGAACTAGGCATTAAAATCAAAGTACCTAGTCACACAACAGAAAAAGCATCAAAGCCAAAGTGGAAAATCCGATTAGAACAAAAAGTCAAAAAATTAAGGGCAGATGCTAGTAACTTAAAGAACATGCATGAGCAATAGCTCAAAAACAAAAAAAATCATAGATCGGCTAATCAGAAGATATAGATTGGATACAAGAAACATCAATGAAGCTGTAGAGATTGTAAAACAGCAGATAACAGCAACAGCTAGAAAAATTGAAAGATATGAGGCACAAATAATCCAATATAAACAAAATCAGCAATTTCAATCAGACCAACGGCGTTTTTATCAAAGTCTTAATGTGAATGGTGACACCAAAAGTGAAAAACCAGAAAAACAGGCCACAGTTGAATTCTGGAAAAAATTGTGGGAAAATGCAGAGGACTACAACAAGGAAGCAAAATGGATACATGATTTTGAGAAAAGCATTGGCAACAAACAAATGCAAGTATTAGAAATAACAACTGAAATGGTCAAAAATCGAGTTAAAAAGGTAAAGAATTGGACATCACCTGGAAAGGACCAATTACATGGTTTCTGGCTCAAATATCTGACCAGTTTACATGCAATATTGGCCAGGCAACTGAATGAAATTTTACAAAAGGGCCAAATTGATGAATGGTTGACAACTGGCAAAACATACTTGATTCAGAAAGATGCAACTAAAGGAACAACACCTGAAAACTACAGACCAATAACATGCTTGCCAACAACCTTCAAATTACTCACAGGCATTATTGCAGATAACATGATGGATTATTTGGAAACAAACAACATCTTGCCAGTAGAGCAAAAAGGCAACAAAAGAAGGAGCAGGGGCACAAAATATCAGCTCCTAATTGATAAAATGATATTAGAAAATTGTAAGAACAGAAAAACGAACTTGAATATGGTCTGGATTGATTACAAAAAGGCATTTGACTCACTGCCACATAGTTGGATCATAAAATGCTTAGAAACAACTGGCATTAGCAAAAATATTACATCCTTTACTGAAAAGGCGATGAAACAATAGAGAACTGAGTTGCAATAGGGAATGAGATCTACGGAATGGTTAATATCAAGCGAGGAATTTTCCAGGGTGATTCACTTTCACCTCTTCTCTTCATCATCGCAATGATCCCACTATCAGTAATCTTAAAAAAAATGAAATTAGGCTACCAAACAGCCAAAGAAGCTGAAAAAATTTCGCATTTACTATATATGGATGATTTGAAACTCTATGGAAAGTCAGAAATAGAAATCCAATCATTGACAAACACAGTCCGAGTATTCAGCACCGATATTTCAATGCAGTTTGGCATGGAAAAATGCGCCACTGTATCCATAAAAGGGGGCAAAATCACTGCATGTGAGGGAATTGAAATGCCCAATGGCCAATTAATTAAATGCAAAGAAAATGAAGCCTACAAATACTTAGGCATTCTGCAGTTGGATAACATCAAGCATGGAGAAGTAAAAACTGTTGTCAGGCGAGAGTACACCAACAGTTAAGAAAATTTTGAAATCTAAATTGAATGGTGGAAATACAATCAAGGCCATAAATACCTGGGCAATACCAGTTATAAGATACACAGCTGGTATAGTTAACTGGACACAAGCTGATTTGGACATTTTGGACCGAAAAACCAGGAAACTAATGACAATGCACTACAGTTTACATCCACGTGGTGATACTGATAGACTATATCTGCCCCAAAAATAAGGTGGCAGAGGATTATTACAAGTGAAGCAAACAGTTGAAGAAGAAAAACATGCACTGGCTGATTATTTAAAAGAAAGTCAAGAACATCTATTAATCGAAGTAAAGAACAAAAATCTACTGAAGGCCCAATAGACGAAACAAGAATACAGAAAAGATGTGATAAAATCAAGAATGAAGAGTTGGCAGAACAAAGCACTGCATGGCCAATTTCTGGAAAAAATAAAAGATAAAGTGGACAGTGAACAAACTTGGTTATGGTTAACAACAGGTACATTAAAGAAAGAAACAGAGTCACTAATCCTGGCTGCGCAAGAACAAGCTATCCGCACAAATGCCATTAAGGCCAAAATCGAAAAATCCTCTGATGATGCCAAATGCAGACTTTGCAAAGAAGCTGATGAAACTGTTGATCACATACTCAGCTGCTGTAAAAAAATCGCACAGACTGATTATAAATTGCGGCACAATTCAGTAGCGCAAATGATCCATTGGAATTTGTGCAAAAATTATAATATTAAAACAGCAACAAACTGGTGGGAACATCAGCCTGAAAATGTCACCGAAAATCAGATGGTCAAGATCTTGTGGGATTTCCGTATACAAACGGACAAAATACTGGCGCATAATACACCAGACATCACACTGGTTGAGAAAAACAAGGTCACAATCATAGACATCGCAATACCAGGTGATAGCAGGGTCGCCGAGAAAGAACATGAAAAAATCGCAAGATACCAGGACTTAAAAATTGAAATTCAATGACTATAGCACAAACCAGCAGTGGTAATTCCAGTGGTAATTGGCACACTGGGTGCTATTCCAAAAGCACTGGAATTACATTTAAAACAGTTAAAAATTGACAAAATCAACATCAGTCAAATGCAAAAAGCCGCACTGCTTGGATCTGCACGCATATTACGAAAATACGTTACGACGTCCTAGGCCCCTGGGTGGGGCCCGACTAGTAACCAATGCCAAATCCGGCGAAACAACTGGCCACTGTGATACAATTGTATAATCATCATCATCATCATCATCATCATCATCATCATCATCATCATCATCTAAAATCATTCATTGGAAATTGTGCCAAACGTTTGGATTTGAGTACAGCAAAAACCACTGGGACCATCAGGTTGAGAAGGTTTTAGAGAATGAGAAAGTCAAGATCTTGTGGGACTTCAGAATCTACACTGATAGGCACTTGGCCCACAACACACCTGACGTAACAATAGTTGAAAAGAAAAAAGTATGATTCATTGACATTGCAATACCTGGTGATGCACGAATTGAAGATAAACAGCAAGTGTCAGCCTGTGCTTCGCTGCTGCTTTCAGCTGCTGCGTTCGGCTGCCATTGAAACTATCTATTTGAGCATTTGAGCATGTGGAAGGAAGGGAGTTTCCCACCAAGGCCAACTATCCAGCATTTCATCCTGATGATGATTTTTGAAGATGTCTCCCACCTGACAGTTGAGTGAAATATGATTGGACTATGGATTGGGGTAACAAGGGGAGGGGAATGAATCACATATTTATATATATTGCTTTCACGCCATTTTATTCAGATTCAGCTTTGCTTTGCTTCTTTTCATTTATAGCCAGTAAAAGTACACTTAATTCTGAAATATGGAGTTGAATGGTTTCTTTCCTCTCGTAAGCTAACCGAAATTGAGAGATGCTGTGCTATCTGGGAGAAAGAAGCTTTTGCTGTTCAATGGGCTTTGATGACCTGGTGTCACTTTCTAGAGGGTGCAAAATACCCTTTTGAAGTATGGACTGACCACAAGAACTCGGAGGCATTAAAGACCCCAGAAAACTGTCTCCCAAACAGATGCGATGGGCACAACATTTCAATAGATTCAATTTCACTTTGAAATATATCCTAGGTGGGAAAATTTTTATGGCTGATGCTTTGTCCAGGCTTCCACAGTACAATAGTTCGAAACTCAGTGTTGTCCAGCCTGTCATACCTACGAGAAGTCTGGCCACTCCTGTTGTCACCAGAAGTCAAGTGACCTCTAAGTTGGAGGTCACACATGACCTCGTCACAAAGCTCAAGGGAGCTCTTACCAATGATGAGTGGTTCCGACAACATATGAATGAATGCACCATGACTTGCTTGGATTGGTGCTAAATTGTACATTCCTACATCCATTAGGCCCATGGTTCTTCAACTTTGGATGCTGCACATCGTGCTCATAAGAAACAGGCGGATAAGAGGCGTGCACAACCTTACCAGTACAGGGAGGGTGACCAGGTTTATTTGTCCATGAAGTTCCTTCAAACTACACAGAAGTTGAAGAAATTGGGACCTAAGTACGTGGGTCCGTTTCCCATCATCAAGATCATCAATCCTGTTTCAGTTCGTTTGCAGCTGCCCAAGCATCTCAACCGTGTTCATCCCGTGTTCCATTTTAACCTCATTAAGACTGTTCGTGTTTCTGCTTTACGTCCGCCTGTCGACCCTCCGCCTGCCCCCCTGTTGGTTGAAGGTGAATGTCATTTTGAAGTTCGTGAGATATTGGACTCTTGACGGCGGCGGAATCGAATCCAGTACCTAGTGGCTTGGAAGCATTTTCCTCCATCTCATACCGAATGGGTAGACAAGTCC